>NW_024962262.1:12627869-12644897 GCF_019238085.1 Lagopus leucura
GAAGGGAAGGGAAGGGAAGGGAAGGGAAGGGAAGGGAAGGGAAGGGAAGGGAAGGGAAGGGAAGGGAAGGGAAGGGAAGGGAAGGGAAGGGAAGGGAAGGGAAGGGAAGGGAAGGGAAGGGAAGGGAAGGGAAGGGAAGGGAAGGGAAGGGAAGGGAAGGGAAGGGAAGGGAAGGGAAGGGAAGGGAAGGGAAGGGAAGGGAAGGGAAGGGAAGGGAAGGGAAGGGAAGGGAAGGGAAAGGATGATGGGTGCAGTGTCTAGCACATGATGGAAGGATAAGGCAGCCTTTAATAGTCATGCAAGACCCTCCACAGCTTGACAGAAAGCTCACACATTGCCACTTCCGCAATATGGTGATGTTTTTGATCGCCCAGTTACGAAGACATTTTTTCACTGGATAACAGCTGAGATGATTCAGGCTTTGGATGATGATCGATGTTATTTGGGGCAGCAGGAGAAGACAGCGCATCTTTGAGCAGGAGACTGAAGCAAATCAGTAGGAAAATGATCACTGTTTCTTGGCAGTTTAAACCGAGAAAAAAAATTGAATAGATTTTCATACTAATGCTGAAGTACAGAGCTTTAAGCCACAGGACTTGCAGTGATGTTTGTCAGGATGAATTAAATTTTTACCTGTAGAGGAACTGCCCAGTTTACAAATCAGGTCATTGTAGAATCATTGAATCATAAAGGTTGGAAAAAGATTCCTAAGACCATCTAGTCCAAACATCAGCCCATCCCTTCCATGTGCACTAGTTCATGTCCCACAGAGCCACATCTACCCTCATCAGACCAAAGCATTACACTGACGCAGAACAAGTCAACCTGCCAGCTTCTTTCTAGTAATGCTGAAATGGAGATATCCAAAACCAAATGGGTTTTAGTAAACCAAAGACCTACAGAGGTCTCTGATCATATAAAAGCTATTGTCAGTTGTATAAATAGTCAACATTTACACCTGAGAGAAAGATTAGGAAGAAGAACTTTCAAGCCTTTCTGAAACAAAGCACAGATATTTATAGAGGTTTCTATAAATAAGGTTGCAGAGTTCATTCTTAAAGCATCACAGTCTGTTCATTGCTTCAGCACAAAAACTTAACGGATGCTTGCCAGTAACATGGCCTTTAGTGGAAAACTGCTTCCACAAAATCAACATTTTATGCAAGAAAAAATTAATTTTGCCCAAGGCATTCAGGTTTCCTTTGGGAATATCAAAGCAAAATATTTTCTCCACTACACTGACTTGACCGAAATCAAATGTTTCACTTTATTTTTTAACTGAACAAGAATATTTGATTTCAATTCAGTTCAATGTGAAACTGCCTCTGGGCTTGCTGCTACATTGGATATAAATCGTCCCGGAGAATAAGGGAATAAGATAATTTGCATCACAGCCAGGTAGCTGGCTCACAAGAAAACATTTTTAATTCAACAATATTAAAATGCTACATTTTGTTAAAAAATACTGAAAATGTTTGTGTACCTTTAGAAACTGAAGCTCTTCAGAGATTTTCCTCCTGTGGAAAAAAAAAATGATATGAAGAAACTGTTTAAATAGTCAACATTTCACAAGAGAGGTGTTTGGTATTTTTTTTCCCACTGTGATTTCCAGCTCACAAATCATTACACAAGTTTTGTGACACAGCAACTTCACTGAGCTGCGCTGGAATCACATCAACATGGAAGTGATATCAGGTGTAGTGATACTGGTCCCAGTGGACATCTCTAGGCAGATATATGCCTTAGAGTGCTGCAGTTTCTTACACTTACCTCCTTGTTGGGACTGTAAGTATGCAGAATGGCCTGGGGATCCTGAAAGAATTACATGCAGTGAGGAAAGAGGATACTGCTTGTCTCCAGGAATGCCATACATCCATCCACACCTCATGGATACATGAGCCAGTGAGGCTTTTGAAAGCAGCACATGAGGACACGGTGCTGGTGCCACAGAATTCAGCTTGTTGGGATCTTTACCCATGGACTGCAAGCATGAAGGATGCTGGTCCTTGTGATTTTGGGAAAGATGGTGACAGCTGTTTCTACAACAGAATGGGTTGAGAAGATCAAGAGATCCAGCCTGAGCTCAACCGTGGAGCATGTATCATAAAGAATCAGAGCAGCACCATTTAGTTATTTGTTCTGGTTTATAATAACTAGGCTCTGATTCATGTCTCCAGGCACCAGAACATGAACTGCTCCAGCAGCTCCAGTAAATGTAAACAGAGAAACCAGATAACTGCAAGTTCAACCATGACAAAAACTGTTCACGTTCCCCTGGCCTGACTTCTAGATATCAGAGTGAATGATTAACCTCTGCAGTTTGTACAGTTACTGATTACACAGTCTACTCAAAACATCAAAGAAGGCAATAACAAACTCAGAGGCTTGTATACCTTGAATTATCCTAAGTTTGAGTTACGTAAATGAGCTGATTTTTAAAAAACCTGTCCCCTATCAGAAGACATTGCTGAAAAGGAATACATTTTCAGGAAGCAGTAACACACCACGCCAATCATAAAAACCCTGCCCAAGTGGGCAGTTTAATGGCCTACAACATTTTGAAGCAGGGCTGGGGAACAGAGGAGGGGCTCACATGAATGCCATACATTGGTCTCTACCGGAAATTACAAAGCAGTATGTTCCAGTGCCTGCTTTGTTTCTGAAGAATGCTTAATGACTAGCTGCAGACCACGTTATCACCACTTCAAGCTAAGATTTCACTTAATTTACATAGGCTGCAGACTGCAGCTGTCTTTGTTTTCAGCGCAGACACTGCCTGGGATTTCAGTTTTCCAGAGCTATTCACCTTTAGGAAAAACAATGGTCAGCATTGGCTTTAGACATTGTAAATAATGCAGGAGTTGTATTCAACTGTTGCTTCAATGCAGAACACTCTCAGTTCTGCAAGGAGATGAAAGCACATGGGAAAGCCCAGGTACCCTCCTTTCACTGAGTTCAGCATGGGAAGGTTGGATGTTTTGGGTTGCTTGATACCTGTAGTGACATTACATGGAAGAAAAGCCATTTTCAGGTTTTCAGGGGGTAGTAGTGTTAAATCTGGAGGTAAATAACAGAATATGTTTTCACCCAGTAGAATACCCAGCACACTTTGCTAGAAGATGTAGGATCATGAGCTTGTTTCTGATATCCTGGGTTATACAGAAGTGTTTTCTTGGCCATGCATGCTTCACATGCAAGGAAGGATTTTTGATCTGACTATGCCTCAGGCTCACATCTGACTAGTGGGACAGAAGACTGCTCAGAAGACACTCAGACAAATGTGTCTACGGCAGACAAAAGGAGATGTTGCAATGCTTACCTGAAGATCTTATGACTGTATCTGTACAGGTCTCCATCATGGAGACATCCAACTTGTTAACATGTACTGTGTATATTTCTGTTGTCCAGAGTTACATTCTTACAGGAGACTTTGGATCCAAGAAAGGTTTGAGTATCTGGGTGAGAGTTATACTACCAGAACCAAGGGGAGGTGAAGTTACTCAGTGTGGAGCAGGAAGGTAACAAATTCCTGCCTCTTTCTACACTTCAGGGATCTGTACAGAATCACAGAATAGATTAATGGAATCATAAAGGTCAGAAAAGACTTCTAAGATCATCCAGTCCTACCATCAGCCCATCTCCACTATGCCCACTGACCATGTCCCTCTGTGCCATGTCTACTCATTTCTTGAATACCTCCAGGGATCGTGACTCCATCACCTCCCTAAACAGACTGTTCCAGTGCCTCGCCACCCTTTCTAATAATTTATTTTCTAATATTTAACCCGCATAGAATCATAGACTCATTAAAAGTTGGAAAAGACCTCTAAGACCACTAGGATTATTAAGCCCACTAAGTAGCCATGTTCAGCAATAGTGGAGCATATCTACAGCAGGTTTGCATTCTCACACCAAGGGCATCTTTATGGGGATAGCTGCTAAAATCTCTGGAGCAGAGATGCTGAATTCCCTTGTTAAATGTAGTAACCCAATTCGGTTATCATGTTAAAGGAGGGAGGGAAAGAGCTTATTTGGGATCTCACGTGTCACTGTTAGGGTTAAAATGTTTCATGCTAAATTCAGCACTATCAGCCTTGTTTACCAGCTTATGCTGTCTGATAGTCTCCTGGGCTATTCTATGGGACTGGGAAACTTTAGTGTTGAGATGATTCATTTCTGATTTCCAAGTAGGAGCTGCTCTCTGGCTGCTCTGTCCTGCTCTGGTAGCTGCTGGTGTGGGAGTAGATTGCAAAACTGATCCCAAAGTGACTTTACTGTGAGAGGCTTTACAGTAAAAAATGCCTCATAGACATGGAGCATGTGCCCTGGGACTTCCTTTGATAAGTCTTTGACCGCTGATGAGATCAGCACATAGCAGAAAAGTTGTGGCAAGTCTCCACATACTTGCAGCCCCCTGAGATGTGCAGGAGAGTTAGGGATGCTGCATGCCAACCTGAGCTATGGGAGCACACACCCAACTCCTCTGCTTAGTTTTTGGCAAGAGTAAGTCTTGGGGAATTTCTGAGGAGCATTTCTGCTATGTGGAAAATGTAAGAGTTGCTTATTTCATGCGGCAGAATGGACTGTGAGGGGCTGATTTGTCAGAGAACACAAATCCCCCATCTGCTGTGTGCTACTTTGCTTTAGAGACCTGCTTCATCTGGGATGCTTCTTTGGGACAGGTTGCTGGGGTTCGCTGTACCCTCCTCACAAATGGGAGGGACGTCAGGCTGACTTCACATTTTTATAAATAGCCACTGCCAGTTTGATAAGCGTGCCAGCATAGACGTGGAGTTAAAACTGAAGGGGACTGATCATTATTTCTTCCTTGTAAGGCTTGCATAATTTCCCCTGTAGATGGAAAAAGCCTTGCACTTATGTTTTTCACTACTATCTACCACTGCGAGCCTTAGATTTCATCTCTTTAAGCCTACATCCTGTGAAACGCTGTAATTGCATGCAGCTGTGTTTGCAAGGCATCCTCTGCAAATGCAACGTGTGCAAAGTGTGTGAAAAAGACCCAAGCTCAGGACCTCCAAAATATGCCATGAAAAACTGCTGGTTTGCCAAAAAATAAAAATAAAAAAAAATAAAAATCCCCTGCTTGGACTGCCCTCCCCTGCCGTCGCTACCTTGCAGTTTGTGACATCCAAATAGTGGGAGGTCTGACAAACCGAACGAGGCAGCGAGCAAGAAATTCCATTCCTGTCGAAATCTGTAATTCCTCCTTGCTGGCTGCTTTTCCTCGTGTGCGTGCTTTCTTCTGTGTCACTGTGTGCGAAGGGCTTTGCTATTATTATTATTTTAAATATAGCTTGCCCCGGGGCGGGGGAATCGCACAAGGAAAGAGCCGGCGAGCAGCCTATCTCTCAGAAGAAAAGAGAGAGCCTCGCAGCACAGGAGCTGGCTTCACTCGAGTGTGCAGTTTAGAAGTCAAAACAAAACAAAACAAAACAAGCAAACCAAAAGATTTTTTCCAAGTGCCACCGTTTTGGAGGAGGCTGAAGAAAAAGAACCCCAAACTGGCTAAATGCTGAAGGATGCAGGCAGACAGGGGCACAGAGCGAACCCAAACGCAGTTTGAGCGTGGGCTCTAAAGTGCAATGTAAGTCTCTCTTAAATTGTCTTGTTTTGTTTTGTTTTTAAATCATAGTATCTGTTTTTTTTTTTTCCATTTTGAAGCCAGGCTGGGCCAAAAGGTGCAGTTAGTGACAAAAATCAGCATGGAGCAGAACGTGTAATCACTGATCTGGGGCTGAAAATGATCCTGAAATGCAACAGAAGTCAGAAATGCAACAGAATATCAGGCGTATTATGGAAGATGCACTATAAATAAGAGCATATCTAATTATTTCAAGAGAAAGATGCCGGACAGAATCTTTAATCAACTTTCTTAACAGGGAAGCAAGAGCTCTGCTGCTTTGTATGGCAAGCTATTTTAATACTGCTGTGTTCAAAATTGTGTGATTACAGTTACCAATGGCAATAAGATGTAGCTCCAGAGGGGAGTCCTAGTGGCTGCAAAAGTTTTTTCTCTCTTATTTCTACAATATTTTTGCTCTCTCAAGCCTCAAGTCCACGGTCTCTATCATCTAGTTTGGCTTTGCTTTTTACCTGGGTTTTCAGTGCCAACTCTGGACTTCCTATGGAACAGAAAACAAAACATTTCGGCATTTGGAGTAATTCTGGTATGTTTTTCTACATCGTGCTAATGGTAAAAATGCAGTTGACAAAGGATTGGGCTCCACCAACTTCTGCCACAGACAGTTGAGGAATGCAAAGCCTGATGGTGACAAAGGGTGACCATTTCCTATTTTTCACTGTTTATCTCACCGATTTCAGACTTAGCAATGGATACCCTTTGTGATGAGGAAAGCTCTGTGAACCCAACTGCAAACTCCTTAATGCAAATAAATCATGAGAGGAGACTCTACAGAAACGTTTACGGACCAGGAGAGACTAATGTGTCACATTTCTGTAACTTGACTGCAGACTCCGAAAACCTGACCAATCTTTCATGTGAAAGTCCTCCGTGCTACTCTTCCCTCTTTCAGCTCTCAGAGAAAAACTGGCCAGCTCTGCTGACAGTGATAGTGATTGTTTTAACCATTGCTGGGAATATTCTTGTCATCATGGCTGTGTCACTGGAGAAAAAGCTGCAGAATGCCACTAACTATTTTCTCATGTCACTTGCAATAGCTGATATGCTGCTGGGTTTCCTTGTCATGCCCGTGTCAATGTTAACCATACTGTACGGTGAGTACGAGCTGTGGGATCTGATGCATGTTGAGGGAAGCTTTAAACATTGCATGCACGTGTTGGCATTGTTCTTATTTCATTCTTACTGTAATCACTCCATGCGGGAAGCATGTAAGTGGTTAATGGACGTAAGAACAGATTGATAGATACTTACTCATTTGCTGATGGAATTGTCTCAAAACGTGCATGAAGATGCTTTGTTCTCCTTATTCTTTCATTGTTTTCCCTGGCTTATAAATTTCAGTAATTCTGGTGGGAATATAGGGTCCTGCCAGTTACTCTGCTTTGCAAAAATGTGTGGAAGGACTAATGACTGCCTTTAGAGTAAAAGCTGGCAACCCCTTTAATTTTTTTAATGAAGTAATTCAAACTTTAAAATTCCCTTAACACCAACATCTTACTTAGACCTCCACTTACAGAGACAGGCTGCAATAAATACTGTGGGAGTTAAAAACTGGATGGGAATTAATTCTGCCTAATTTTTACTAACATTTACAGAAGCAAAGCTAAATATTAGCTTCAATTCCATAAGATATTTAAGAATTAAGTGGATTGTGACTCACAGTTCAGACCCTTGTAGGTGATTAATATAGCAGACCTTTCTTCTCATTTGTACCAAAATCATTTGCAGCACAGCTTGCGTAGGAAAAAGCAGCAGCCTGTGTGTTCAGTGTCAATATTGTCAGGCTATTATCATCCCTAAACTTTGAAAAATGAGTTTTCCAGTACCACAAGCAAGTGGCTATATTTGAAAGAGAAGCCAGACAATGCCAGGAGGAAAGCGAGGTTGTTTGCAAAGGTTTCTATAGCCGCATGGTTTCAGGAGTAGAACTCTCTGAGTGCGAGGCTGTAACTTACGAGAGGTTTCATCCAGCACGCTAGAAGTTTATTTCCCAGTACCACATTTCTGCATGGTGCTGACACTGCTGAGGGTATGAGGCTGTGATTCATTGCACTAATTGTGCAATCACTCTGGCAGTTGGAGAAGCAGCGTAAAGCTGCAGAAACCGTCCATTGCGTAAGGTGAACAAAAACCCTTCCTGACACTGCCTGCTTCCCTGAGACAAGCAACAGGGACTCCTGCTGGCCAGGCTCTGCTGCCGACGAAACCCCAAAGTGCCCCAAACCCTAACGGCTGGGAGATATCTGGCTGGGAGATGAGGACTGGGATTCCTACAGGCAGCCCTGCAAATCCACAGGCAGCAATCAGACAGGTGGTATCACGTGGTAATAAGATGCAAGAGGATGGCCTTAAGGCATGCCAGGGGGGTTAAAATGGATATTAGGAAGAATTTCTTCATGGAGTGTGTGGTTGAGCATTGGAATGGGTTGCTTGGGGAAGTGGTGCTGTCCCCATTCCTGGATGTATTTAAGAGATGTGTGGATGTGGCACTAAAGGATGTTTAGTGATGGAAGGAAGATGGTTGGACTGGATGACCACTTCAAGTCTAAATGATCCTATGATTCTATGCCAACCATCGTGGTAATCCCCAGTCAGAATTAGGGACCTTTGTAACAAGGGACTTGCAATGAGGTTGCTCCTCCACTCACTCTTTGCAGGGAAATTTTGACAATTTTACTCGAAACAGAGATGATTTCTTTCCCTACACCTTATCACTATTTTGTGCAATTCCCATTGGGATGCCTTGGCCAAATGTCCTGCACAACAGAAGCCAGGCAGGCTTTTCCGTTCACCCAGCAGCTCCAGCCTCCCATTGAAAAGACATTCTGCAACACTTTCACAGCATCCAGGAAAGGTGAATGTGCCCACAGATCAGAAAACACCCAGAGTTGAGCAGTACTTTTTCCCACGCAAACATGCACTTAGTTCTGAACATCTCTTGGAGATTTGCCCCATGGCAGCATGGAGATGTTGTTGAGTTTATTGGCAGATGCTTCTTCCCTGCTGCAGCAGAAGGATCAGGTGCTTCAAAGGGCTCCTGAGCAGCCCAGCACTAACTCTGAGGCCTCAGCTCAGGTGCTTCTGACAAGGTAGGACAGTACACAAGGCCTTCTCAGCAACCATGCCTGCCTACAGACTCTCCTCTTTCTTTAGCCCTTCATCACTCAGTTTTCCCATATCCCTTGTTACCAATCCTGGTCAGCTTCACTTCTCCACCTCCTCTCCTGAAAGGCCTTGGGAGAAAACACTTCTCTTCTTCATACTATCTAGGTACAACAGGAGAAAAATCTTGTCTCTGTGTTATCTGCTCTCCCTTTCAGCCTCACAACCTGACCATTCACAGATGTGCAAGCATTATGTGCCTCTTCTTCGGATGGGTCTCCCTCATGTGAGCTCCTAGACATCAGGAGCTCTCATGAGCCATGTTTTGTTTTACTTTGTTTTGTTTTGCTTTGTTTCCCCTGGATAAGCAGAAGGGTGAATTAGGCAATGGTGAGAAGACAGAACAAGACCAAGGTGCCCCATCTCACATGTCACTTAACATGTCGTAAGGTCAGCCTGGAGGAGGCTGCACCCTTCTTGACTTGCACTGCATCTGCAGTTGGCTCCTCTCATCTGTCTTCTATTTCATGGCCACGTAGTCTCCAAGGTGGTTTATCTGAAGAATGCTGCCTATCCCTGCCATATCCAGGTTTATAGCAAGGACAAGAAGTCTAGAAGGGTGTGACAAATCTGTTCTGAAAGAGAACAGGCGCATGGTGTTGAGCGCAAAAGTAGTTTCTGCCTTTTCCCTGTGCAAACTGTCCAGGGCTGACATAGAGGCTGCGAGGAAGACATGCTTCAGAAATTCAGCCCTCATTTAGAGCTCTCCAGAGACTGGTTTCCTCTTTGGAAGAGCAGGAAAAAGATAAAACTTATCCATAAATACCGTATGGCTTATTAGAGTCAGTCACATTACAGCCATCCAAGAGCACCAGGAAATAGGTCTCTGCAGTGCTTAGAGAGAGTAAATGTAATTAGGCACAGACCTAATTCCTCTGCCTCTAATCCTTCTGTTGCAAACTTGGTTGCACTGTATTTCCAAAAGAGCCAGGCACACCCTGAAAAACTAATATCTTCTTACAACATCAGCTTTACCATTGTCCTATGCAACACATTCTTGGGCAGCTTCGGTAATTAACGTGGTAAATTAAATCACCAAAAGACAAGGGAAGGTTAACTGCAAAACTTGCCCCAAGAAGACTTACTGGTGGTTTCCTGCAGGACGAGAAGGACCTTGGTATGACGGTTTTGCAGGGCTCTGCTTAGCCTACGCCTGCTTAACAACTTGGATAGACTATGAGCTTGCACGATTTTCCAAAAGCCCAAAGTGGGAGAGGCTACAAGCACTCAGATGCCCAGAATCAGAATCATCAACCCCAAAAGAGAAAGTCTAAAATGAACAAATGAAATTTAGTGAGGATAAAAGCAAAGTTATCCACTTAGGAAGAGATATCAAACCAACACCTGCTGGGGAAATTAGTCCAGGCTTCAGAATCTTGAAACAGATCTGACTGTCAAAATGAATCATAAGCTAAGTATGCAGCATAAGTATGATGCTTTTATACAAAAGGCCCTCTTCATTCCAGGTTAGATAAGTAAGAGCATTCCTGCAAGACCCACGAAGCAGGCTCGTATTTCACTTAGCAGTCAGGAGGCCTTTTCAGCAGCATCAAGAACAGGATCCAGCATTGGTCACTGCAGCAAGATAAATTAAATAGATTCTGGGGCAGAGAAACAAGAGGCATAAAAGTTCTGTAAACATCATCTGCAAGCAAAAGATAAAGGAACTGGCTTTGCTTAGTCTGGAAGAGAAAAAGATAGACAAGACATGATAGCCATCTTCCAATAGCTTTCAGAAAGGACAGTAATCAATTATTCTTCATTACCAGTGGAAAAAACAAGGAAAAAGAAAGGCTTAGTTTGCAGCAAAGAACATGTAGAATTGATACTGATAAACTCTAATGTATTATCTTCGGATTGCTTTCTCTGTAGTAGCCTGACAATATACACTGATGATATTAGAATATTGTCCCTATCTAAATATGTGGAAATAAGTTATCTAAAGATAGGTGTCATAAACATCACTGATATGCAACTAAATATATTTCTTTCTCCAGCTGCCACCAAATCTGAAGTTTCAGTTTCAGAATTTAGAAGGCTTTGTAGATCAGCAGGTGTTAATAATACAGTAATCACACTAATGATAATTTCTAATGGAAAACTGAGAAATTCCACACGTGCAGTAACAATTTTTTTTCTCCTTCCATAGATGTTGATTACAACATCAAGCATTATTCACATAGAAAAGAAAAACACATACCCACACTGCAGCCTGGGAAAAATAAATAAATAAATAAATAAATAAATAAGCAAACAAATAAATAAATAAATAACCCCAAAAAAACAAACAGAGCCTTTGCAAGCAAATGAAAGGAAAAAAAAAAAAAAAAAAAAGATGTCCTAAAAGAGAAATAGAGAAGCTATCAGACAGCTTCCTTACTACCAGCATTTCCTAGGAATACATGCGCAGTGAGAAAAATGCTTCGCAACAGAAGATGTGACTACGTCACATTATAGCTGATGTCAACTTTCTCTTGCTCAGAATACACGTGGCCTCTGCCTAAGGAGCTGTGTGCCATTTGGATCTACTTGGACGTGCTTTTCTCCACTGCCTCCATCATGCACCTCTGTGCCATCTCATTGGATCGTTACATTGCCATTCGAAATCCCATCTACCACAGCAGGTTTAACTCAAGAACAAAGGCTTTTGCAAAAATAATCGCTGTTTGGACCATATCAGTTGGTAAGTGAGCAATATTTCAGCATGTAATTGCAGATTTCTAGCTTTTGAGATGATGGGACACATACACATATCAGTCTAAAACTGTGTTCTCTGACTGCAATACTTTCCTTGCCACAGTCTAAGAAGTGCTGTAATGTAGTAATTAAGCAATACACAATCAACAATAACAACACGAAATGGAGGTGAAGCTGAGCAGCACAGTTATAGAAGGAATGCACATTAGCACTAAGACTGTTAGGTTCAGTTTTGTCTTGAAAATGTGTTTATTTCCCATATTGATTATCCACCATTACCATAACATCTGAAAACAAAAAAATAAAGATATTGACAAAGATATTGACTGAAAAGATTTTCCTGTAAGTCAATTGTTCCAGCTTCTCATTAGGGTAGTTTACTTAGAGATGTTCCACATGGCCAGATATTTCCTGTTTTTTCCTGATAGACAGGGTGAGGTTTGTACAATATCCCATTTAGGAGGCATTAGATGCTCTGCCTTTACCATAGACGAGAAGTGTTTCCCAATGGAGAGCCCAGAGCTGCAGCCTTAAGGAGGTGCCCCGAATGATTCACCTGAAGAATCTCTCTTTGCATTGGTGTAACCCAGAGACTTGCAACCACATAGCAGTGTCATGTGTTACTGTACATGGTAACAGCACCTTTGGTCCAGAGCTGTTTCATGATGTGGGAGATGGAAAGTGTTTGGTATCTGATGCTATCAGGGTTTTCTTCACAAACTTTAAGCGTTGGTTCCAAGCATACTGAAAGCACCACTCCCTTTGGCTCATCCGTTTTTTCAGAGCACCCGTGCATTGGCAGCTCACTTATTCATTCACTGACCTCATTGCAGCCTACCAAAGGGTAGATAATAGCAGGACAAGGAGAAATGGTTCTAAGTTGAAGGAGGGAAGATTTAGGCTGGATATCAGGGGAAAGTTCTTTTTTTATGAGTAATGAAGTGCTGGAAGAGGCTGCCAGAGAGGTTGAGATGCCCTGTCCCTGGAGGTGTTCAAGACCAGGTTGGATGGGGCCCTGAGCAATCTAATCTAGTATTAGATATGGAAGTTGGTGGCCCTGCCTGCAGTAGGGGGGTTGGAGCTTGATAGTCCTTGAGATTCCTGGCATCCCTCTTTCAGCCCAGTCTGCACTGCAGCATATTTGTGGCTTAGAATAGCTGAATCTTCTGCAAAACATCAAGTGACAGTGGTAGCTCTCTCTCTCATCAGAGGGGCAGCTATGCATTCTCCAAAGTACCCCAGACCTAGCAAGGTGCAACAGCATCACTTACATGGGGCTCATAGTGTGTCCAGCTGACCAGATGTAGATGTCTAGCACAGGGCATGTGAACTCCACCCTAAAAACACCTAGCTCTCTATAAACTATTCAAAAGGCCTAGGCCAACTCATTTTGGTGCAGATGTTCCCCTTTAGATGACATGAATCATACCTTATACCTCTATAGCTATAGAATCATAGAATCACAGAACTGCGTACACCACAGTCCCTTTGCTTATTAATCCAGTACAAAACACATTATTTTGTCTTTTCATTTTTTTTCCCCAGTCTCAGGCACTGCTAAGTGTAAGCATTTTCTCTGCATGACATAAAAAAGTGAAGTATTCATTAAATTTGTCTGTACTGCATTTGTTGGTATTAGTGCGTGGTGCCTGCTCTAACAAACTCATAGAAAGATCAGAATGAGCAAAGCAAGGGTCTGTGCACCTCAGCAGCTTTCTGTAGACAGTGACTTGCTAGCAGAGCTTCCAAATAAGATCACTATTCAAATGAATTTAGAAAAAGAATCCTATTATTTAAGCTCTTCTGGTTAGAATATGGTTAATGTCCTACAGAAGGAGGAGTTTGCTCTTTGATATCTTGAGCCACAGATTTTGTTATCACTGTGGCAAGTGATAGAAGACAGACCTATTTAAATCTGAAAAACATAACTCCTTGCTTTACTGGAAGGCACACAAGTGTGGCATGAGTGAAGATGGCATCCACTTTTCTGCAGATGAATAAGGACATATGTAAGGCAGTGGTGGATGTTTGAAAGATAGTTGGGCTGATAGGATAAAGCTCCATTTCGTTCACAAATAGCACATCATCAATAGAACATGTAGGTTAAGTAGATACAAATGAAATCAAAAAAGGACCCTGAGGTATGCATGAATAAAGCACTGCTCAGCTGCTGTTAGTGCCATGGAAGGGCATGAGAAGACGAGCTGAAGGAAGACAGTGTCAGTTCCCTGCCTGGGAACCGGGTCAGGAATGATCTGTGGAGAATATGATGTGCTATAAAACAAGCTATAAAGGAGTTTCTGAGCTGCCCATTGCCAGTCTGGACTGAGATTGCAGCATGGCATGTTGCTATATTGAGTAAAAAACAATAAACTATGAGGAAACTTGCTAGATCCCGGATCTTCCGTGCAACTTACTGGCAGTTGGTCACTGATCCTGATCCTGTCTTTAGTCATCACAACATGACTCAGAATAGATTGGAAATGATTTCTGAAGAGTGAGGTCATTTATAGATCATTTACTAATAGAAAAGGGTTTCTGAACAGAGGTCTCTATGTATCATTTACCAATCTTCAGGCTCTCAGTGCTACTTAAGAGTGGCAATGCTATAAATTATTTAACATCTTGCATGTTCACATAGGAACAGCTAACACAGGCAAAAACAGTGCCAGGCACAGTTTCCCCAGCTCACAGTGTGGCTGAAATTTCAGTGACAAATTCAGAGGGACGGGAGTTTCTCAAGGTTTTGCCCTCCAGCCTCAGTTCAGATAACCTTTGGCTCCCCTTGCCTCTACAGTTTGCAGGTCAGCTGGTGTCCTGTGAACTAGCGTATGCATGAAATTGAGAGTAAGAAGGCAAAGAAAGAAAGAAATGAAATGCCCCATGTTCCCCTGCACAGAAGCTCATTTTGCCTGGAGTAAGCGGGGGAACCTTTCAATCAAAGAGCTTAAATAGCTTCCTCACTGTCAACATTCTTAGTTAACCCTCTTGCATAGACCTCTCTAATAATTTATTTACCAGGATCCATTTTGGATCTTTTTGCATGGAAGCATCCCATGTCCAGGTCATCTTTATATCCCTCTCTGAATCTCTTCTAGCACTTCTAACATTTTCTTTGAGACAGGTGGCCAGACTGTAATATTCAAACCATGAACACATCACAAGTTCATCCAATATTACGTTTTCTGTCTTGTTCTCACTTCCCACCTTAATAAGTACTACCATTCTGCTATCCTTTAGGACACACTAAGCTGAATGATTCCAAAGTCTCTTTCCTGAATAATGCACATATGGGAAGTATTCCCCTCCAACTAACGTACAACACTTTTCTTCCTGATGTTGCCTTGCTGCCTGTTGGATGAGACTTATGAGGATCCTCTACCAGTTCTATCCAGCCAACAGCTGCCAGTGTGTTTACTCTGTTCCAGTGTCCACACAAACAGGTCACAGATGAGCTGACTGGCACTGGGCAACACAGAGGGCTGCTGCATGCTAATTTCCACTGCCATCATGGTGGGAATCATTCACCAAATCCTACCGCTTGTTTTCTGTGGTTCAACTCATCCTTTACCTGTGGGAAGATCCTTTTTCCTCTGCAGTCATAGCTTAATTTCCTAAGCAGTTTTGGATCAAGCAGTGTTGTCAGAGCTTTCTGGAAATTCAGAAATGTTGTACCAGCTGGGTCACTGTCATACACCTACTTGCTCCTACTTGCTAACTCCCGTGAATGATTCTGTCTGATCTGTGGGTCATGGCATTCTCTCTCTGCAGAAGTTCTCCTCATATTTCCCAACCTACCCATATCTCTTTCATTATGACTTCTAAGTTATGTAAGTAATGAATTTTCCGTTCACTAAATTTTTAATTTTCTCTTTATTTTCTAAAAGTACAAATTTGTCCAGTGAATCTCATCCAAAGCCCAGTTGATCTGTGGTCATCCTTCTGTTAGCTGTTAGCTTCAATGATGTGTGACATATTTAAAGAGCAAATTGCACAAAAAGGGACAGGCAATTTGATTGACTTGACTTCTGAAATCTCAATTTTCTTAGTAAAAAAAAATACTGTGCTAACATTTATTTTTTGCATTAGTAGAAGAAGAGCATTTAGCCAGCAGCCTTTCTTTCACTAGACCATGTAATGCCACAGGCAATTGGTTTAAAATGGATTCTAATTACTGTAACAGATTCTAATCGTGTCTTTAATTCTTAAATCATCCAGTACCCAGGGTGGCTAGATAATTAGATTATTTGTAGCTGTTGAAGGCAAAAGCCCATTAAACCCTGAAAATTATTCCATTTGTTTTAAAGCACAGAGGTCATTAGTGAGAACAGGTGTAAAATGCCCAAGTGTTTTCTCTTCCTTGAAAAAAAATATATATATATAGTGAAATGTATTCAAATCTATAGAACTGCAAATAGAGCCTACACTGAAAAAGACAGGTAAAGGACCTTCTAGTCCTAGGTGAGCCTAGGAAATGTGCTATGCAAGAAGCCAAAGTCAGCATCCTCTCCTTTGAAAATTCTTGACAGGGCCACAGGAAAGAAATCATGACTGTTAAGCCCTTATAGATCTCATTCCTCTGTCCTTATTTCTCTCTATCCTTCTGTTAATGATGAAGTTTGATGAAGCTCAAATCCTCTTAGTCTGAGTTTTCTCTTTGCTTATAATTTCTCACTCAGCCTACACATCTGCTCACTGCCTTCAGGCAGTCTCTGCTCTCCCCAGTCATCACAGCTTGGATTTATTCTGTGCTTCTCAGGCAGAAAAAAAAAGCATAAAGTTGAGTTGGACAAAGTTGGAGAAATAACCCTCATATATCTCTCTCTTAAAGTTTTCTGCTTTGTTCAAGTCTAGTTTGGGGATGGCTTGATATAGGAAAAGACCGCTTGTTATTACATGGAACATATTCATCCCCTCATATGGATTTTCTTTGTTATATTTTATAGACACACCATGAAGCTTAGTAGTCAGCAACAGTTATGCCAGTAGAGAATTCATCGCCTTACTAATGACCTCACCAGCAGTGACATCTAACAAATAAATGAGTTCTTCGTGTGCATGCTGTCTGAGAAAATCTAACATCAAATGCTGTGATGCCCATTTCTGAGTTGGCTAGCACATATATTCTGGTTATGAGGCACTACTCAAGGTGGTTTTGAGATACATAAATATTGTATTTCCCTATTGATGTAAATTATTTTACCTTGTGACAGAATCCTTTGATTTATTCCTCCCAGAAAAGTGAACACTTCTCATCCACCAGACCAACACCTTGCCTGGTATCTCTCTCTCATAACTGTGTACGTTAGAAAAGCTTGCGTTTCAAGTTCCTGCATCTTTTTACATTATTTGACAAGGAGGTTTTACTAACCCTCTACTTGAAAAAGAAAAAAAAAACAAATTTGAATAGAGTAGTGTAGAGCAGCGTAGAGTAGAGAAGAGTAGAGTAGGATAGGATAGGATAGGATAGGATAGGATAGGATAGGATAGGATAGGATAGGATAGGA
>NW_024962262.1:12644907-12763071 GCF_019238085.1 Lagopus leucura
GATAGGATAGGATAGGATAGGATAGGATAGGATAGGATAGGATAGGAGTAGTTCAGTCGGAAGGAACCATCAAAGACCATCTAGTCCAACTGCCTGACTACTTCAGAGCTAACCAAAAGTTAAGGTATGCTGCTGAAGACTTTGTCCAAATCCCTCTTGACCATGGCCAGGCATGGGACATCAGCCACCTCTCTAGGAAGCCTATTCTAGTGCTTGACCTCTCATACAGGAAATAAGTGTTTCCTAATGCCAAGTCTGAGCCTCCTCTGGTGCAGCTTTGTGCCATTCCTGCCCTGTAGTTGTTCCCAGGTGCAGAGCCCAGCACTTGTCTATCTGCTTCCCATCCTCAGAGAGCTGCACAGAGCAATGAGGTTGCCTCTAGGCTTTCTCTTCTCCAAACTGGACAACCAAATATCCTCAGCCTCTCCTCGCAGGATGCACTCTCCAACACTTTTGCAAGTTTTGTTGCAATCCCCTGGATGTTCTCGAGGACCTTAATACCCTTTTTATTGCACAAAGCATTTAAAATGAGGCCACAATAAAGCTAAGTTGGAAAATCACCTCTTTTGACTGGCTGTCCATGTTGCGTTGATATTAATGTATGTCTTTTTTTTTTATTTGGTTTTATTGCTAAGGGCAACTTTTACACAACAGATGTGTATTTTTAATAGCATAGCTATGTGGAAGGAACAGGGATAATCAGTGTACTGATGACATAATTTGCTAATTATCCTTTTCTTTATTTTTTTAAACTTTCTTCACTTAGAACATCATGAGGACAGTGTTCTTGTCATTGAAGCTACAGGCCAAAAAAAAAGCCCCATTAAGTTCAATTGGTCCAAGCTGGTCCTATTATCAGGTTTCTTTGAATGAATAAGTAACTGTTCTTGGTTTGCAATAAGCCCTATAATCAGACAGTCTCTCTTCTGTGGGACATTTCAGAGTAATTGGAATGTTTTAAGAAAAAGGGCAGTAACATTACAGCTCCTATTATAAGTTATTCCTCCTTGTCTGAAAGGCTATATTTTTCAGCCAGTTGTGTACCTAGCACAGTGAGTAATACATGGAAGAATCTAGAAAGGATGGAGAGGGAAGAATGGATTTATGTCCTTCCCCAAGCCAACATTTCTGCATGTGGCGCTATGTGAGGTGTTGCAAAACGCAAAAGGGACATGTACAAAGGCTTCTGTGATGGATCTGGTAGATCTCTACAACTGCATACAGCTAAAAAGAGGATCCTGGGTTGACCAAAAAATTATTCGAGCATGTCTAAGCAGAAGAACTGGGATTTTTGATAGCAGAAGCCACTTGCAATATAGATGAGCAGGAGAGATGTGCAGAAGAAATCATGTCAGGATTTATAAACTCTGTCATCTGTAGACTGTAATTGTATTTAATGACCTTATAAATTAAAAAATGGTGTTAAAGTAACACTCAATGGCATAAAGAGAAAATATCAATAAAAAGAAATTTTAAGTCAAGTCCTTTTCAAATTGCAGAGCCATTTCACAGCACTTTTTATGCATTTTTAAGAATGAGAATTTATTAAAACTGGATTTTGCATTTTATAATGTTAGGAAAGATAAATGTGTCACAGCATTGTGCTTTAAAATGAAATCTATACATTTACCTCACTTAGCTCGAACATCGCAAACTACCGCAGACTTGGGCTTCAATTAACCTTCCCCAGCCTGTTCCATTGGCACCATTTCTTAGCAGAAGCCCAGCTAATACATGTCATGTCAGAGCTGAGACAACATATTCCTAATTACCTGCAACGAAGTCTGAGGTTGATTATTCCCAGTGTAAAACAACCCTGCTCTTTATGCTACTGCAGGACATGAGGAGGTCCCTCCAGCAAGCAGAGTAGATGTTTTTTGCTACGAGAGTAGTTCACAATTATTTTTTTTTTCATTATCAAGGTGGTTTGTGACATTTACCAGAAAGATAAGCCTAGGGATTTTTCTCCAACACATACATTGCAACCTGTAGGTGGGAAATATGGGCAGATATCATCTACCACTTTTCTTCTAGTCTCTAACTCTGGTATTTTCCAGATCTGAGGAGAGCACTGCCTGAACTGAGAAAAGAGCAATTCAGTCAGTGTGAAGGGCATTATCCATCAGGTGGGCAGTGAAGTGTGAAGTAGAGTACCCTGAATCACTATGTTCAGACCAGTATATGTTGGTAAGCTGCTTTATGCCCCATTTTTCTTTCCAAATTATACACTGTGGTTGGGACAGCTATCCAATAAAGAGTCATTGGTGCAGCCTCTCTGTATAACTAATCGAAAGCCGATCATTTGCTTGGTGAACAGTCTCTGCAAGAAGCCACAGGAGGCTCAAAGAGACGAGACAAAGATTTGTGTTACAGTGGAACCTTGGCACAGCAGCTCAGCCAGAACCAGGGCAGTGAGGTACAGACCATGGTCTTGAGGAGGCAGCAGGCAGCAAAAATAAAGTGCCCAAGGCCTAGAAATTTCAGAGGAAATACAGGGGTAATTTTCTATCTCAGTGCAAAAATGCCATTAAAGAAAATAAAATATTAAACAACTTATTTGCCATTCAGTAGCCTGCTAAACTACACGAGATCAAGCCAAAGTGCAGGGGAAATCTCAGGTAGAGAAATCTCAGCAGAAACTCTCCAGTCCACTGGAGGGTTAAGCCAGTTAAGCAAATTACCAGCATTTAACAAATTGTACGAAGTAATAATTAAAAGCCCAGAAGTATAAAAACTGGGATAGTGGAGGATCTTGTCACTTAGGCTGCTCCAGGAGCCATCTCATTAGTTGCTTATGATAGTGGAATATCTGAGATCTGACTGTAATTTCTAGCTTATTGCTCCTATATTTTATAAAGCATTACTGCACGCTTAGCATGTAGAGTATAATAAGTTAGCCCTGAGGAGCCTTCAGGAGCTTCACAGCTGAACAGCAGATTGGTAACACGTAAGCAGGGAAGGTCTTGATAAAAATGTGTTGTGTGTCTTTCATTCCTGAAGTACAATTATACCCAAATCTGTTCTCCTGGGGGGCTGAATAGCAAACATGGCAGGAAGCCACCTGACATGGAAGAAAAAAAAAGTGATTTGCTAAACAAGAGGAATACCACAAGCAGATGGATTTGATCCCACTTGGAGCCTTTTGCTTTTCAAAGAGTAACGTTCCGTAAGCCAGTGAAAACTATAAATTTGTAACTTCTTCCAAGTGAAATTAAGCCATTGCTACAGGGAACTTCAAAACATCAATGTGATTTAAAGAACATTAGATATGCACACAAAAAGGGAAAAGCAGGTTTGACCTGCTCTGCTGTATTTTTCTGGGATAGTCACAATCTCACCCAGAAATTGTTATTGCAAATAATACTGCAGATAAATTACAGGTGGAAGGTCTGAAAAATGTGTTATTGATCATAGAATCATAGAATCATACAATCATACAATCATACAATCATACAATCATACAATCATAGAATGGCTTGGTTTGGAAGTTCACCTTGGTTGGAGGCAGGGGCTGAAGCACAAACAGATGTGCAGAGCAAACCAAAGTTCATGTAGGAGAACTGGCACATGGGACCACATGCCCTGCCCACCTCACCTGAAATGCAATGCTACTGGAAAGGACACTGGGGCAAGAAGACTCCAAGAGACCTCACCAAACCCATACAAAAATACAAGCTTTGTTGTCAAACTGTAGGGCTACCAGTTTTGCAGAAGCTAACCTATACCCTTTCTTCTGCCCTCGTGACAGTTTGAGATAACAGATACAGCAGCATTGATGCATTGCCAATCTTCACGCTAATGGTCTCACAGCACTGGCCCCACTGATCTTCAGGGCTGGTCTTAGAATCACAGAATGGCTTGGGATGGAAGGGACCTCAAAGATCACCTAGATCCCCTCCACACCAATGGGTACCCCTGAGTGGTACCCCTGTGGTGTGGAGGGGATCTAGATGATCTTTGAGGTCCCTTGCATCCCTCTGGTTCAGGCACTAGATCAGGTTGCCCACTGGTTACAGTGTTTGTAACTACCTACACACAGAGCTGTCAAAACAAGTCTGATGCAAGTTATAAAAAGCTTTGGATCATGAAAACACAGCTCGTAGCTCAGTCATTTAGAAAATTCGGCACGCTTGTTCAGCAGGTGTGTGTTCATCTGTAGATGTGTGTGTATCCATGTGAAATTAATGCTTATTTTCAGCCCTACTTCATTTAATGTGATATATTATGGTATCCACATGCCTCTGAGATGAGTAGGAGGTAAAGAATCATCAGCTTTCCACTCCAAGAGATTTGAAAATGCACCTGAGGTCATAGACAGGTCTCTCTGTCCTCCCCTCCCTCAGGCACTTCCCAGTTATAAAGCAGAAGGGAAAAGTAAGTTTAGAGAGAGCTAATGAGAAAGAAAGCCCATTTCCATATGCAAATCTAGGCTGGCCCTGCCCCAAGTCTACCGAGAGAGGCTGTGGGGTTTTCTCCTTGTGGCTCTTGTAGTGTCACCTGGATGTGACCCTGGGCACACTGATCTGGGTGTCCCTGCTGGGGTAGGGGCTGCTACAGAGGGACACAGAGGGCCCTTCCAGCCTCAGCTGGGCTGGGGTTCTGTCCACGAGTTCTCAATGTCTGGGAAGATGGGACTGAGTATGGAAAAGTAAGTGTTACTTCATCTGAGATGTGACACAGTAATGGGGTGCCACAACCTCGTGAATCACAAATATTTCTTGTAGACATGGAGTGGGTTCCTGTAAGGATGAGCTAAGGTGTCATCCTGTGAGCAAAGGGATGGTTCTTGTTGAGGTGAACACGTCAATGCTATGTGCCACCATAGAATCATAGAATATCCCAAGTTGGAAGGGACCCAGAAGGATCACAGAGCCATGAACACCCCTTATTGGAGATCAGGTTGAGTAGGTTCCTATGAATCAGTAAAGAAGAATACAGTGTTCAGGATCTTTCTTTCTAGTGTTGGTTTTTAAACTCCTATATATCCCTGGAGCCTTCTGCTTCAAAAGCAAAACTCAGATGCATTCTTGCTTCCACCTTCTTCTCTGCAGATGCATTTATAAATACTTGCATTTGCACAGTCATCTGCACAAAACAATGAGATCTACTTTTTATCTAAACATTGTCACATTCTCTAGTCTAGTCTTGGAGCCTTTGACAACTTTTTCCATGACTTAACATCACTAAAATATTCAAAATAACCATATCTGGCTGAGCGTGGTGAAAGGAGTATCCATCAAATCCATGGGAGACCTGAGGAAGAATCCAGCATGTGGTATATGCTATTCCATTCTTTCGTTGTGTACAAAAATGTACTTACCAGTCAATTTGGCCTTTCCTATTAAGTTATGAAAATTCTGTGCTTGAATTGATATAAATGTTATAGTAAACAAGGAGCTGCATTTGAAGTATATCTGTCATCTAAAAAGGAAATTTTTATATAAATTGATAAATTATCTCAATCTTCTGAGCTTTCCACTGCTCAAGGAGAACATTATTCTCTTTGCTGACTCTAGAAGTGAGAACTTTACACGTAGGTGCCCAGTGCTACAAGTCACCAGTGTGCTAACTCAGGGCTTTTACTCTACAAAGACCAGAGATTCAGTTAAAATGGGCCCGAGAGAAGTGAAAAGTGATGGCCTTAAGTTGAACCAGAGGATGTTCAGGTTGGATATTAGGAAAAATTTCTTCTCAGGATGAGTGGTGAGGCATTGGAACAGGCTGCCCAGGGAGGTGGTGGAGTCCCTGACCCTGGAGGTGTTCAAGACTGTGTGTATGTGGCATTGAGGGAGGTGATTAGTGGGCATGGTGGGGATGGGCTGGCAGTTGGGACTAGAAAATCTTAGTGGTCTTTTCTTAATGTTTGATTTGCAAGCAAGGACCAAAGAAAGACTAGGAAATAACTAAAAAAAAAAAAAGTAATTCTGAAATTAGATACCAGGAGTAGCTCTGGGAGACTCCTTGCTTATGATGAGGCAGCACAGGTTACTCCAGCATTTCCTTTTGCCTTGGAGGCCTCCTTTCTGGCCATCATAGTGAACAGAAAGGGAAGGCCACCCATGCACACCCACCAAGGTAACACAGTTTGGTTGCAACAGCAAGGATCTCTATTTCAACTTGGTCAATCAAACTGGGGTTTGTTCCCCATTGCTCCTTGTTGCATGCATGAATGGAACCTGAATCTGAAATCCTCAATCCCTTAACCCTTTCTCACATAGGTTTCTCCAGGACGTTTATAATTCTTTATTTCTTCCTAGTCATTTGACAAGTGTAGGCTTCTGTTAGTCCCCTTAGTGAGTGGATAATCATATTACACAGAAGGATAACAACTTCTCTTTATCTGAGATAGCTGCCGGGAGCCAGTCAGCACCCTGGAGAAGCTTCTGCCCAAAGCAAAGATAATGTCACTAGATGAAGAGCAAAGTGGACCGGCAAAAGTGGAGAAGCTCAACTGGAAATTATAATGCAAAAATGTGTATCTTTTCCTTATATGCTCAAAAGGATGAGAAAATACAGCAAGGAAATGAGAATGACCAGACATGAAGGACACACAGTTATCTTGCTACACAGATAGCAAGTGGGTGTGTATGGGGTGTGTAGGGCAGAAATAGCACTTGGAATTGAAAGCAAGGAAAGTGCTTCCCACTGTTTGATTCCTGCTGCATCTAGGAAATAGGACAGCACGTACATTTTGTAAGGGAACAGGATTATATCAAAGCAGTAAGCAACTCCATCAGCAGTTTCCTCTCATAACTCAGCCTACCCTGGAGCCCTTGATTTCTAATCACTGGGGTGATAAAGAGGCAGCTGGCCTTCAATTCTTGTTCTGTACTGCTCTACTAATTCTGTTTCTATTTAAATCATTATCACACTCCTGCAAATTAACTTGGACAGACAGAACTCTGCACTTTAAGAAATAGGCTTCTTTAAGAAATAGGCTTCAAGATCAAAAATACCAATGACAAATATACCAGGAGGACATCGCTACTTTTCTGATTTTATTTTTCTAAAGTGAAATAGACCAGTTATGGCATTATATTATTATGAATGATGATTTACAATAATTTTTTTTCACATGAAAAGAATTGAATATATCTCCTACTAGGCTTAATAATATGCTTTCCAAAAGATTTTCTGAGCTCCCATCAGCAAAGCCATTTCAAAATTTATAGAATAATCCAGGTATTAGCTGTTGCCCAACTAGATGAAGTTAAATGTAGCATAGCTTTACTTTTGGTTGTATTAAAGAGAACATGTTACCAAACACAGTGTTCCAATGGAAAGCTACAGGAAGCCCTCTGAGTGTGTCCTCTAACAAAAAACTAGGCTTGATCTATGGACAAAGATAAAGAAAATGTCTGGACCTGCTCTAATTCCAGCCCTTTGAGGTTGATGTCTCTGGGATGCAGAAAGGAGATGCTCCACCAGCACTGTGAATTGCTTACCTCTCATGGAAATCCATCTGAAAGGATTACAGCATAGGGGTTTGTGAGAGAAAGCTCCTCACCCATCCCCATCCCCACCACCATCTGTATCTGCCAAGGAGAAGTTCCTGCTGGAGATTCTGGGAACCCTGACTAAGAAAGGAAGAGTTTTCATGCTGAGTTACATGGAGACTCACATGGCGATTCCCAAAATACCCACAGCTTTTCAACATATTCTTTCCCCGGTGAAAATTTCTGCTTCTGTATTGCCACCCACCAGCAAACTGCACAACCATGCTATCAGCAGTATGTCTGGGACAATTTGGGCAGCAATGACACTGCAACAGTGAAAGGTTTGTCATGACTTCAGATGAGTCATTTGGGAAACAGCACTTTCAGATGCATGCAGAAATCAGCTAAGTGTTTGCAGGTCTAGGGAAACAATTACCTCCTTGGGTGCCACGTGTCAAGCAGAGACATTAAGCCAGGCTGCGTGGCTCTCCTGTGAATGTGTAAATGGAAGTGCACAGGTAGCTGATATAAGATCCAGACACATTTACATCCTTGATGTGCAGAGGAAGACATGGTTCCCCTACAGTCCCCCCATGAAGTCATTCCCTGGGGTCTGTTCCTGGAGCAAGCAGATACATCCACGCGTAAATCAAAGAAATAAATCTTATTTCGTGTGACTGTTCTGGTCCCAAATATTAAAAGTAATGTGATGACCACATTGCCCCAAAGCAGTGCTGCAGGATTTGGCCCTTGATACGTCTGAATCAATGCAACTGCTAAAGTTTGAGCTGGGAAGGTTTCGTATCTTTTTCATGCAGGGGTGAACAAAGGTACTGACTTTTGTTGAGGTCCTGTAGTGACATTTCTAAAGGTATTTCCTATTCCTTGGACAGTTGTTAGGGTGCGTAATAATGCTCATTTATATTCAAATCAATCAAAACGAGACATGCAGCATGACTTACAGTTTCTGCTTGAAGGAGACTTTATGAATGGAACCTTGACACTGTATGTTCACTACCCCTCCTTCTCTTCACCCTAGGTAGCCCAGGTTTGTCAGTTTTCTGGGCATGTTGTATATTCTGGCTTTGATTCATTTATAATCTCAGCAGCTCAAGGCAGTGTCAAACCTAGTTTAGCTGTCCACTTAAAGAGGTTTTATGGCTGCTGTGCACCTCTGAAGATTTGCAAGCCAGCAGTGTGTACCACTAAATCAACTTTTGTCAGTTTTACCAGGCTTTTGGAGAGAACAACAGGAAGGATGCTATTGCTTTACTTCTCAACCTTTGGTGTTCTTGTCATTCTGAAGTTGTGCCCAAATGGTGGAGTTTTAATACAGGATTTATTACCCTTCTTCACTGTTTTTGTTCTGTCTTGTGGTTTATTAAAGTCTATCGAGTTTGAAACAGCCACCTCTGTATAAATCAAGTTGTATAAATAAATCATCTTATACTGGAGGTACATAATATTTAGGGTTTGTCCACAAAGGAAAATGTTCTGATTTAAGTGGGAGTATTAACTGGAAATGCAGTAGCTAACGTACCTCCAGAGCTTGAATGGATGCTCCCATTCTGTACCAAGAGCTTCCTTGTGCCTTTTATTATGAAGTTAACTGGTGAATCAGCATAAATTTTTCACTTATCAATGAATGTGTGAATAAAGCACAGGCTGGGAGCTTTTATTATCTCTGTCTGCAGTATGAGTTTGATCTTGTCCAGACCTCAGTAGTATGTGGCTGACATTCATGGCCACATGTGATACCTCTTAAAAACCCCCTCAGATTGGTGGAGTTGGAATGCACATGGAAGTTTCTTTTTATTTACATTTTAAGAACAACTGCCATTGAATTTTTTGTCCTCACTGGGGCACATTTGCCATTTTCATGCCACTCATCAAAAAGGCACAAACTCTACTTCATTAGGAGAGAAGAAGCTTAGTCCCCCCAGAAATATGAAAAAAGTTGGGCTGGAAATTAATTTATTCCACACAAGAATTCCACAATATCACTTGTAGGATCCCTCATCTGGACTAGTAAGTACACAAAAAACAGCTTACAACTGTCAGTGCTCCCTGCTACCAAGTTGTGGTGTCTCTGGTATTTTCAGATTTCACAGTGGCCAACTACCTGTGGCTGTAGGGCTGTAAGGCTATCAGCAACTGCTACAGCTCTGCTGTGAACATCTCTTTTGCACCTGAAGGAATCACAAGGAGACATGAAAACTCCAGCTACAAGCTGAAGCTCATTTCCAATCAGTGGCATTTTTAAGCCAGAAATCTGGATGTGAGATTCTAGCTCTTCAGAACATGCTCACAGCAAAACAAAGCAGATGGAGAGTTGCTGCCCTAGTGTTTTGGGTGAGGAGTTGTAACTGACTTTGGCCTTTTCCTTGAAAAAACTTTCAATTACACTAAAATATTCCACTTTCTAGTGCTGCTGACTCTTCTCCCATGACTCTTGATTCAGCTGAACCATAAGGTTCGTAGTAATGAAAGGCATCTTTTTACTCTGCCAATATCATTGCTTATTTTATCTCTGCAGCTCACACTAGGTCCTTGAATGAACTGTAAAAAAAAAAAAAAAAAAAAAAAAAACCAGCCCTGCTGTTATCTGTGTTTGGCAGAAATGGAAGGAAAACCTGTGGTATTGCTCTGAGTAGCATTATATTTCCACACAGCTGAGATGTACTGCTAGGAACATGGTGCTTTCAGTATTCCTTCATCTCCTCCCATAAAATAAATGGGGGATTTGCAGCTTGCCTGAGAGGTGTTCATCACCTTCAACTATTTGGGCAGTGTGGCACCTGCAGGTGACCTCTCCCGTGGTGCCATCAGCCAAAGGGCAACTAATGTAGGGAACCCGCTTTAGCAGGGGTGTTGGACTTGATGATCTCCAGAGGTTCCTTCTAACTGCTACAATTCTGTGTTTCTGTGATTTTGAGACTTCAGCTTTTCTAAGCAAGATGCTTCCCAGAGCTGCTGAAGCTTTCCTCGCCCTGGGAGCGCAAGTTTGCATCTCACATGTTGCCTTCTCAAAGCTCAAGTTCAAGCATGTAGGCTTGTGCAGCCTTGAAACAGAAATAGAAAAAGCAATACCGCAGGCTCTTCGTTGGTTTCTGCCCTGGGCAGATAAGGAGGGTACTCCTGTAAAATGGCCAAAGGCACTGCCATGACTCAGTGCAAAACTGTGCAGATAAAATAAGCTACACTGCTTAGAAAAAGAGTGAGCCTTACAGAAGCCCCAGAAGAACGGAACATTTGAAGAGAACAATAGCTTAATATTATTACTATAATTATTGTTTTGTGTTGTGCCTGAACTGCAGAGCCTTCCTGCAGGATTGGAGATCTGTTGGCACTGTTAATGCATGAAATGAAGAGACAGCTCATGCTTTCACAGGACTCTCAGTTTGTGCACTGGGGTTGGAAGAAGAAGAGGAAGGGAGGTAGAAGGCAGGTGCCATTTAAGAGCTGGTGGTGTGAAGATGAATGTCAGGACTCATCTGGGAAACAGAAAGGACATTCTTGGACGCATAAGGGACAAAGGAGGGCACAGTATCATGCTGTCATGTCAGTCAGATCACAAAATATTTAATTCATTTTTTTCCCTAAAAGCCAAAAACCCAGGGTTTCTCATGAAGATGCAGAGGGGCTCCTGAATGACACTGACTTTCCACAGGATTTGGACTCCCAGCTGCTTTTGTCCAAGCAGGGCTGTACGATCACAACTTCACTTTTGCTGTCTTCATGTCACATCATCCTTTTGCTGGCTGAATATTGCCTCTCTTGAAGAGACAGCATCCGTCTGGGGGGAGGGAAGGAAAGAAAAACACAACCACAAAACAGATGCACAACAAACAGCAGCTGTTCAATTTCAGATGGGCACTAGCAGCATATGCAGAAGTCCCCAAGGAAATGTTTGAGTGGACTTGAGTGAGGAGAAAGGACTTCATCACCTGGCTTTGCTGTTCCTTACAGAGCAAGAACACAGCAAAAACTCCAGGGAAAGATGAGGTTCATGCTGCTTTCGATGCCCCTGGGGCTGTGTTTTCAGAGGGCAGCCTGAGGTAGATGGCTGGCAGTACCCAAGAGGGATCCTGACACTCTGCAGGGTGCACTGCTTCTCAGGCTGTCTCATATCCATGTCTCTCAGTGCTTAATTTGTCCCCATCTTTCCTCTGGCTGTTGCCATGGAAAGTTTTTTAGCATTTAGACTGTCAACTGTATGGAGATTACAGGGAGGGAAGAAAATAACCCAGCGGATGATTACATTCAGACCTGCTAGATATATATATATATCTTTCCTCCTAAAATCAGCATTTTACAGTACTAAGGACACTTTTAATCCTCATTCAAAAATAATAATAATAATAATAATAACAATAAAACAGTCCGAGATAAGACAACTCTTAACTCTGACCCTGGAAAAGAAAGACAGGATACCATCTTGATCACAGCTGAGAGAAGCCTTTGCCAAGGCAGTAGGACCAAAGGTCAAGCGTGGAGATTTTTGCAAGGGGACAAGACCAAAGAATAAGAATTTATGCTTTTGTTGCCACCAGGTGTTATGTGACAGTCTGGTGGAAGAGACGTATCCTACTAGTGGATGAGTTTAGGTGTATGGGAGAGGGAATGGAGATTAGAGTAACTGCAGAATCCTGTGTAATGCCATTACTGCTTTTCACCTGCTCTTCTTTGCTGGGGTCCTCGAATGCACAAACCACCAGATTCAGAATCCACAAGATCAACATTTCACACTGCATCCTTTCTTAGCATGGCCCCATTAAAAGTGGCCCAAGGATGGGAGTTGTATCGTGCTGCTACCAAAACTTAAAATACAAAGTTTTCCCTGCCCCTGTTTAAAATGAGTTTGCCTTGGGACATCTGTCAATCATGGTTCTACCTGCTAGCAATCATTTACGCTCTGTAACTACTATTTCTTTAATATTATCACTATTACTCTAAGAAATAATCTGTGCACAGTTAAGGTTGTTTTGTTTAATTTTTCTTAAAGATTGGAAAATGGTATTTTTTTGTTTCTGTGTTTAACCTTCCCTTTCTCTAACCCACCTTCAGGTATCTCCATGCCTATCCCTGTCTTTGGACTACAAGATGACTCCAAAGTGTTTAAGAAAGGCCACTGCCTTCTTGCAGATGAGAATTTTGTGCTAGTAGGCTCCTTTGCGGCCTTCTTCATCCCTCTAACCATCATGGTGGTCACTTATTTTTTAACTATCAAGTCACTGCAGAAAGAAGCCATGCTGTGCGTGAATGACGTTGGCCCAAAGACCAAGTTTGCTTCTTTTAGTTTCCTCCCTCAGAGCTCCCTTTCTTCAGAGAAACTCTTCCAGCGCTCTTTGAACAGGGACATGGGGACCTCTGGGAGGAGAACCATGCAATCCATCAGCAATGAGCAGAAGGCTTCCAAGGTCCTTGGCATTGTCTTTTTTCTGTTTGTTGTGATGTGGTGCCCGTTTTTCATCACCAATGTGATGGCTGTAATCTGTAAGGAGTCGTGCAGTGAAGAAGTCATTGATGGGCTACTTAACATATTTGTTTGGATTGGGTACCTTTCTTCAGCCGTCAACCCACTCGTGTACACGTTGTTCAATAAGACCTACCGCTCAGCTTTCTCTCGTTACATTCAGTGTCGCTACAAGGAGGAGAAGAAACCTTTCCAGCTGATTTTGGTGAATACTATCCCAGCGCTTGCGTATAATTCTAGCCAGCTCCACCTGGCTCAAATGAAGAGTTTGAAAAAAGAGGCAAAATTGATGCCCAAGGATTATTCGATGGTCAAGATCGGAATACGCCACATGGATGGTACCTCAAAGGGAAGCATCAGTCCAGGGAACGAAAAGGTCAGCGGCGTGTGACTCTACCAGCTGTTGGCAGCTGCCATGACAACCCCAAGCATACACTGAGAATTTCATCTCATGGTGAGATGCTCTGAGAGTGCAAGAAAATCAGCCATGTCTGAGAGACCCTCCAGTAACATCACATACGCCTCATGTTATCCTGTTGATGAAAAGCAGGGTGGAATGGTATTAAATGTGCAATTTTTTTTCATACAGTACTTTGGCTGTTTTAAGCACAGGCTTTATTAAAATTATTTTTTTAATAATATAAGGGATATATTTCTTAAAGAAAAAAAAAAATGCAATTTCTGGTATTATAATTATGGGCTGCAAAGAAACCTACGCATTTCTCCTCTCTTTGCAAATGAAAGCTAAGCTGTCCTTTGATTTCCTTGCAGGGTAGGCTCCAGCTAGTTCATCTTCCTGCAGTGGGATTTTCTTATCATTAACTGAATGAGCACTTTATGAAATTTTAAATAAAATGATGGTTAATTTACTAATATATATTTAAAATATGTTTTAAAGCATTAAAGAAAATCTATTAAAACCTGTATAGATGAATTATATAGAAATTTTGGTAACTGTTTTTATGGCTATTTTTTTCTTCCAAGTGACCATTCTGAAATGTTAATGGACATTTCCGCCACTTGTTCTGAGTTCAAATTTGCAGTCTTCAGAAGTAAATTATACTTGAATGATCCCTTGTTTCTATCACCATTCTTAATCTTCTATTTCACATCTTGCACTTTATTTCCATTCTAAAAAATTCATCTGTTCTAACATAAAACTTGAAAGCAATTTTTTCAAAAGTCATTATTGGACTTGATTCTCTGCTCCTTCCCACTGCTGTTGACAGGGAAGTGAAGTGAGAGAAGAGTGGAAAATCAAGCACAGTACTGCTAAGTAATTTCAAGAATGATTCCATGCCTCTGATTGATTCCAGCAGAGCTTGATTTAAATAATGTCAGTGAAAGTTTTGCATGAGAAAATCCTTTAGTGAAAGGCTTCAGCAGATTCTCTCTCACCATTTCTCTTTGGTTAAAAAGGCCATTATGAAGGTGTTCTTCTGGATTTCTTTTTTGTGCTCATAGAGTCAGAATTATTCAAAACCTTCTACTTGTTTTTTTCCCTGGTTTCGCTGTTTTGCTGTTATGGTAGATTGCTCAGGAACGATAGGTAGCTTGCACTACTAGGACTCAGCCTTAATGAAACACGTTTGGGCAAATTGGGCCCACTTTAAAATACCAGGACTTATCAACAGCACCATATTTCACCCGCACAGCTCCAAGGGCAGAACGCATTACATAAAGAACATCAAATACATTTTCTGGAATAATGTTGTGTGACGACTTTCAGGCATCGTGGACATTTTAATTAAAGGTAGTGGGACTGTGCTGGAGAGCAGAAGCACAAACGTTGCATCAAAACTTCAGTCCAAGCATTTGATTCATTACATGAATTTTACGGTCATAAGTAGGATGCATTCCAGTTTCAGATCCTGTCCAATCTGTAAAAATAGTACTACCTATCCAGAAGCCAAACTCCAATGCCTTCATCATTTAACAAATCTTTCTCTTGAAGCTGATCAGTTTCCATAGAAGAATTAAATATCCACTAGGGTAAAGAAGGGGAGATAAACGAATCTTATTCATCCGGCAGGGTTTGGCTCAGAAAAGGAAGGCCTTCAATTTAAAACATTGAATTCTGTGGTAAAAGAAGACTTAGACCTTGAGTGGTTGTTCGGCTGATTTCCAAGCAGCCACTTTTATTATTCTTCTACCTGTTACCAGTAAGTTAACTAAATCTGATGGGGTTTGGGGACAGTTTCCTCCATAGAATATGGATAGGATGGGATAGGTCACAGCATGTCATTCATGGGCATGTGGCCATTAATGGTTACCACCCAAAAACTGGGACCTTTGGATCGCATGACATATCAACTGGTACACCATATATTCTGCTCACCAAGATGACTGATGCAAACATTTGGACACCAGAATCAAAGCAAAAGAGCTTTAGCAAAAGGAAAAATCAGCTCACTGTTTCTCCCTCTCTATACCCTCCCAATTCCTTCATAGCACAACAAGAGGAGTGCAAACTCACAGCTCCACACAGGCAGAGAAGGGATTTCATGGGGAATCTGCAAAACATAGCTGAGCACAAGGACAGCTACGAATCAGGTGGGAACAGTGGGTTAAGTTAACCCACTTAACAGTATTTGTTAAGGAGTTTGATACAGACCCTAAATCAGCAGGTTTGAGCCAAGGCCAACCACCAGCTCTTATTACACTATCCAGCCAGCATCACTCCAGGGTACCCCACAGAACACAGTGTTCAGAACCTCCTGGTGCCCAGACATCTCCTCTCTGCAAATGGAAGATGGTTTTGAGAATTCACCCTTGAGAACTCCAGGGTAAAGGTAGGGAGCAATAAAACCTAAGTCCTGTGAGTAGGGAACTCTGGATCTGGCACTAAACCAGATTGCCTTCAAATGAGGAATACTGATCAAAATACCCCGAGAAGGAGGGGAAAGGAAACACAGGTGCTAGTAAAAGTGGAGGGAAATGCTACCTTTAGTACAATTTTGTTGCATTTCTTTCAAGCCCTTTCAAGAGAAATGAGGGTAAGGGACAGAGAGCCCTTGTCCTATTGACCATCTGTGTCAGGGAGCAGAGCTGACCTGTGTACCATAAAATGTATACGGGCACCCTGCACTTTTCCACAGCTCAGTTCTTCCAGATCTCCTGTTGCTGCTCAGCACAGTCTCCCCTACTCAGCTGCTCTTAATAAGCTGCTGCTGAACATTACACATCCACTGCCGATGCACTCTGCTTACCATCTGCATTTCACCCACATGGCAGTGTAAATCAGCCTGCCGTCTCTCTTTCCTTTCACCTTCTGTTCCTCTTTCACAATGTGAAATTGCTCAGGTTGCAAATACTGACAGGGAATGTTTCAATGCAAACAGAAAGGGTTTCAATTACTTGCTTGATGTTTCATTAGAACTCTGAACATGAAATCCTTTCCCACTTATTAAAACAAAACCTGTGTTTGGGGCCTAAGAGACTTGACAGTTTTTCTTTAATTAACAGCTGGAGGCAACATAACATTTATTTTTGGTTAGAAGCGGGGATATCTGATGCCAGAGATTATAACACTGCTAGCACTCAGATAGATGGCTTTATTGAGAGAGCAGCAGCTTCTGCCCAAGAAACCTCTCTAAGCCAGGAATGTGCAGCAAATGAAAACCACAATCTCCAGCTCCTTATGAAGATATCTGACAGTTTTGGAAGGACCGATTCTGCCACTTCGCACCAAAATTTTAATAGATTTTTTCTCTGTGGTTTGCCTTAGGGATGATGACAGAGTCAAGTCTGAATTTGTAGCACCCACCGTGCCAGTTCTGCAGGAGGCTGTTAATCAGGAGATGGCAATGATAAGTCATGATACTGCTGCCAGATCTCAAAGTTCAGCCATTTTCAACCAGAATTTGTTGACAGGCTTGGGACGAACACAACTGTTTGATATGACCAGCTTCAGAGCAACAACTCCATCTTGTAAAAAAAAAGTGTTTTCATTATGCATCAGACCAGAATGGAAATTGTGAAAATTTCCAGGAAAAAAAAAAAAAAGAAGAAGAAAAGAAAAGAAAAGAAAAGAAAAGAAAAGAAAAGAAAAGAAAAGAAAAGAGACATTCACACTGACTAGATCAGAGGTCAGGGCCTTCCCCTGCCATACAAGAAAAGCATGACGAGTCAGTCTGTCACATCCACATCTAACAGAACTGCTGCATCTGAAAAATGCTTTAACTGACAATTTTTCGAGCAGTTCTACATTTTATTACTGCTGAGACTGCATCTGAGAAATGCCCAAAGACATGAAGCTCACCATGTATCTCCTAAGCTGGTGTGCATACTTTATACACTTCAGGGTAAAGCATCCTAAGTATCGATCCCATCCAGCTGATCATGCACTGTACTTATGTAATTACTGGCAAATGGTGAGATGCATTCTATTTTGAATACTTGTATCTTTGCTTATGTAAATACATAGAGAAAAATGTTTGCTGTATTTTGTAAATGCTAATGTAAAACGGTGTTCTAAAGCTTTATTGTTTTGCCAGATCCCACTGCTCATAAAGCAGATTAAAATATTCAAATTCCATCAGTTGTTTTATAAACTGGAGGTTTGTCTGAAATAGTAATTTCCATAAAATCATAGTATGGCCTGGGTTGAAAAGGACCACAATGATCATCAAGTTTCAACCTCCCTGCTATGTGCAGGGTTGCCAACTACTACACCAGGCTGCTTAGAGCCACATCCAGCCTGGAATTTTAGTTGGGTTTAATCACCCCATATATGAACATAGTATAATATCTGCTGAAAGTGAAGGTCATGTTAAAGCACTCGCTGAACTGGCAAAGACAAAAAACATGTTGTGAAATTTAATTCCATCTCTGTAGTAGTCTGCAGTCCACAATGAGCCATTGCAATCATTCTTTTTTTTTTTCTAAAATAGCACTCCTGATGACAAAGGATGCATTTTTTGGACAAATACATATAGCTTAAAATGTTGAGTCTCAGAAACAGCGTAATAGTAATAAACCAATTATATAAATTTCCCCAAAATGTCACACAGTGAGATTAAGATTGATAAGCATCATATACAAATAGCATTACGACACTTTGCAAACATAAATAACACCTGAGTCATAGAATCACAGTGCCATCTATTGGTAATATTTCCTTTCTCATAGAGAGTATTACAACAAGAACTCAAATTGGACTTTACTGCTACGTGATTTTTTCCATGGTAATCCCAAAAGAATGTATTCCTCCAGCCTGATCTTATGGCACACATGCTCTTGTTTACAACTGCAACATACATCAGACTAGTAAGGCTGGTAATAAAAAGTCTCCTTCAAACCTAGATTAGTCCTAATGATTCATCAAGCTTTAAAATGTGTAAAAGAGAGCATACAAAGACATCTTTTTTTTTTTTTTTTTTTCCAGAAGTTATCTAACAGAGGTAAACACTATTTTTGTTATAAACCTGTGAGGCACCATAGAGTGAAATGTGCCTGGTAAATCCCTGGCACATTACCACTCATTTGTCTCTGTAATGCTAATCTACTGGACACAGGCTCCAAGATACGATTATTACTCATATTAATTGGAAAACTCACTGCCACATTTACCTGTTCTGACAACACTTTGCACTGATCCTTGAAATAGAACAAATCCACCTTACCCATCTGACACTCCAAGCCCTAAAAGCAAAGAAGATATTTGGAAAAGAGAATATTTGGCTTTCACATTTACAGTGTGATACAGTACAGGACCTGGGGGTCCTGATGGACGAGAGACTGAACATGAGCCAGCAGTGCGCTCTGGCAGCTCGAAAGGCAAATGGGATCCTGGGCTCCATCAGGAGAGGGGTGGCCAGCAGGGACAGGGAGGTGATTGTCCCTCTCTACTCGGCTCTTGTGAGGCCCCATCTGGAGTACTGTGTCCAGGTGTGGAGCCCTCAGTACAAGAAAGACATTGAGATTTTGGAAAGGGTCCAGAGGAGGGCGACTAAGATGATCAGGGGGCTGGAGCACCTCCCCTATGAGGACAGGCTGAGGGAGTTGGGCTTGTTCAGCCTGGAGAAGAGAAGGCTGCGGGGTGACCTCATTGCAGCCTATCAATACCTGAAGGGAACCTACACCCAGGAGGGGAGTAAACTCTTCAAAAGGGCTGATAACAGCAGGACTAGGGGAAATGGTTTTAAGTTGAAGGAGGGAAGATTTAGGTTGGATGTTAGGGGGAAGTTCTTTACTAGGAGAGTGGTTAGGCCCTGGAACGGGCTGCCCAGGGAGGTTGTGGATGCCCCGTCCTTGGACGTGTTTAAGACCAGGTTGGACGGGGTCCTGGGCAACCTGATCTGAATGTGTATGTTTGGTGGCCCTGCTAGGCAGGGGGGTTGGAACTACATGATCCTTGGGGTCCCTTCCAACCCGGGTGATTCTGTGATTCTGTGATCATCTGAGGCTGCTTGAAATATAGCAAAAGGCTATTTGTAAATTTTATATCATGCAGTGACATTCCTTGATTTGATCGTATTATGTTCAGTATTGGTATTTGCAATTTGTACAAAGACGTGCCATGTTATCTGACCCTGAAATAGCTCTAGCAGTGGTTCTGCAAACCACAGTGACTTCCACTGAGCATTTAACCACACACATTCACAGTTTTTCAGTTCGACTGCAGTCCAATTTTTAGGATGGAGAAAATCTGTCAAATTCAAAGGTTTCATTCAAATTCTGTGCATCATTTTACATGCATCGATTTACTCAGTCTTCACAGGACATAAATTGGAATTAACTTCATCTAAATTGCTTGAATTACAGTGCTATGTTTCCAGTACAAAGCAAGGCAAAATGGGTGATCTCTGCAGGAAAATTAAATACTAAAACAAAGAATTTTAGGTGGCTGTGGAGAAAAACAGGAATGGCCAGGCACCGTGGTTTTACAAGTGTTGGACTTGTTCAAGCTTTATTTAAAACATGTAAGGTAATGTTTTACCAGTCTTGGTGTGAAATAAGTATGGCAAATCAGACCTGAGATCTTTAATTAAGAGATCCTCATACTTTAATAGAAAAATCTTCCTTTTTTTATTAACATCTGTTTTCATGGTGGGGACACTTGGGAAGGATCCTATACCAGCAGGCTTCCTTATGGCCCTACACCAAAAGATTTCCTTCAAATCAAATCGTTAGCAAAGAGATAATGAAGTAGAAGAGCACAGAGTTTATGTAAAGGATGTACATTAATCTATGGATCTATGTACCAAAAAGAGTTGATGTGAATCAACACAGTCCCTCATCAAAAGCTCTTAAATCATCAGTGTTCTCCACAGTGGCAGGACACCAGTGAGTCCTACAGGGGACTAAATTGGGCCTGTGGTATTTTGCCTGTAGAAATCTAAAAACGTATGTGTAAAAAGGGAGACTATATATAGTGGAGAAATTATTGCAAAGATAGTGCAAAGAGGTCATGACAGCTCTGGAAATGGCAGATGGAATTTTAAATAGATAAACCTAAGGTGGTACAACTTAAGGTGATTACCTGAAGGGGAAAAATCAGTTCTAGCTTTACATACAGAATGTTATGCCCCAAACTCATCAGTCTGGAATGAGATTTTTGTGTTATGGAACTGTGTAAAAATGGAGTACAGCTTTAAAAAATGAGAGAAAAGCAACATGGACAATCAATATTAGAGGAGGCGTCCATATTTATTACCCAATTTAACAGGGATTCTTCAAGGATTGTGTGAAGTCATGAAGGAAAAATCCAAAGAGGGCTCTTTATCATACAGGTTATACATACCTCCAGCCAGAGATCTCAGACTGTTAGATGTTAGCAGGGTGCTCTCTGAAGCTGCCTGCCAAATGCTTGAGCACATCCTTCTACCAGGTTACAGTACAAAAAAATGAAGTGTTGAGCTGAACGTACCTTTAGTTTTCACCACTACAGTTGCTCACGTTAAGACTTCAAACAAAAAAGGTGATCTGTGTATGTATGTAATGAAGCAATTATCATTTTTCTATTCCTGCTCTTCCATAAATGCTTGTGCATGCGCCTAAAAGATGTCAAGGAGTCAATTCACAAATTCTTAAGTCACAATTTGCTGACAACATAAAGATTAGTAGTTCATGAGTTCACTTTTGTTTTTCCTGTTGTATGATGAATGTTCTGCAGTGGCAGAAAGATTGCCAGCTTGACTATCCTTACACACTTTCTCACTCTTTCCAGGAACCCAGAAATAAAATGCATCCAAACAACTGCAGCAGGAAATCGACACAACAAAACAGAAATTAAAATGATGGTTGCTGAGCTTCAGAGCAACTTTCAGGCTGGAAAGCCTAGAGAAAAGAAGGCTCTGGGGAGATATATGATAGTAGTTTTTCAGCATCTAAATGGGGGCTATGAGAAAGCAGAGGACAGAGTCTTTAGCAGGGTCTGCTGTGATAGGAGAAGGGGAAACAGTTTCAAACAAAAAGAGATGAGATTTAGATTGAATATAAGGTGAAAGTTTTTTACAATAATGGTGGTGAGACACTGGAACAGGTTGTCAGAGAGCAGTGGATGCTCCATCCCCAGAGACATTCGAGGTGAGGCTGGTTGATTCTCTGAGCACCTGATTGAGCTGTAGGTGTCTCTTTTCATTGCAAGGGAGTTGAACAAGATGGCCTTTAAGTGTCCCTTCCAACTCAAATGGTTCTATAATTCTATGATTCTAACTTTACAAAAATCCTGTTGTGTAAAGTCATTAAAGTCAGTCATTGAGGCTGGGAACTGCTGGGAGTCTGCTAGTTAAGGGTCCATGTCTAAGCTAGCTGACACAGCTCTGAAATGAAATGGAGAAAGGAAGGGAGTCTAAAATGACTATTTACAGCAAATGGAAAGTATCTCCGATTGGAATTGCCAAGAGAAAATCCTTCCCTTCAAATCCAACCAGTATAAAACAGCTCAATTCACAACGGCTTTGTTGTTTGGTTTTCAGTATTAAATAGCTGTGGCTGATGGGCCTAAGGACAAGCCTGGAGGTGTAGTAGAGGGGATAATTTTCCCATTGCAAGGGAATGATTAACAGCCACTTAGGGTCCCCAAGAGAGAACACAGACTACTTCCTGAATGTGTCTACTTAGCAACAGTCACCCAGGAAAGGATGAAAAAATTGAACTGTGCCCTATTCTAATGTATCTAAGTAGAAGGTGGATAATGCAGGTGGGTCAGATGAAGGCAGAAAATCTCAGAATTTGGAAGCAGTGTTGTCCAATAGATACTCCACCAGAATATTTTGAATGGTTTCATGTAACTTTGTACAGTGTCACTGACAAAGTTTTCATGTGAGCAAAAGTCCCTGTGGCTGGACTCAGGAAATCTGTCCCTCAGTTCTTCGCGTTCTCCTTTTAGTCTTACAGTCAGTGAAGTCTTCAAGTCAGAAGGCTAGGCTTTGAACATGGTTTTGCAATTTTGACCTGATCACTGTAACCACAATAAGTTCTTTCTTTTTTTTTTCTCATTTTAAATAGTCTATATCATCAGTAGTTCAGAAGAGCATCGCCCTTCTTTACTGCAACTTCAATTTTGTTATTTACTCCAAAATCAATTTCTAAACGAAAGCCTCTTCTTTCCACAAAGGCCCATTATCCTTGTCTCTGTATATTTCCTACTGCAGGAAATACAATAATCTTTTTTTTTTTTTTTTTCCCCTTAGCTGTATATTTCAGACTGCACTTCATCCCATCACCCAGGTCATTAATAAAGCCACTAAACAGTCCTGGCTTTCATATCGATCCCTGAGAGGTGTCTCTGCCACCTGGACTCTGTACTGCTGATCAATACACTGAGCCCAGCAAGCCAGCCAAGCTTCCACCCACTGACTGAGCCTGTATCTCACCAGTCTGACTGAAAAAAGACCAAGAGAAGTTGTCGCAAAGTCCTTGCTGAAGGCAAAGTATTCATCAGACATTACTCTTGCTTTGTTTACTGAGGGAGACTTCTCATCACAAAATGTAATTAGACAAGTCAGATATGCGATGCTCTTGGTAGATCCATGCTGGCTGTTCCCAGTCATCTTCTTCATGTACTCAGGAATGGCTTCTGTGAGGATTTGTTCCATAACACTGCAATGGACAGTGGTAAGGATGACGAGTTTTTAGTCCTTTAGTTTGCTGGATTTTCCTTCTTAGAATCATAAAATGATTAAGGCTGGCAAAGGCTTCTATGACTGTCTAGTCCAACTGTCCGCCTACTACAAATATTGTCCACAAAACCATGTTCCTTAATACCACATCTACACGTTCCTTGACCACTTGCAGGGATAGCAGCTCAACCACCTCCCTGGGTAGCCTATTCCAGTGCCTGATCATTCTTTTGGAGAAAAAGTTTTTCCTAATATCCAACCTGAACTTCTCCTGGAGCAACTAGAAGCCATTCCTTCTAGTCCTATCACTAGTTACTTGAGAGAAGAGGCCAACCCCACCTCACTACAATCTCCTTTCAGGTAGTTGTAGAGGGCAATAAGGTCTCCCCTGGGTCTCATCTAGACTAAATAATCCCACTTCCCTCCACTACTCCTCATAAGACTCGCGCTCCAGTCCTTTCACTAGCTTTGGTTCCCTTCTCTGGACACACTCCAGGGCCTCAGTGTCTTCCTGGTAGTGAGGAGCTCAAAACTGAACACAGCACAAGAGGTCTGGCCTCACCAGAGCTGAGCACAGGGAGATGATCACCCCCCTGCTCCTGCTGGCTGCACTATTTGTGATACAAGCCAGGATGCCATTGGTCTTCTCGGCTTCCTGAGCACACTGCTGTCTCATGTTCAGCTGACCAAAACCCCCAGGTCCATTTCTTCCACACTGTTTTCCAGTCACTCTGCTCCAAATCTGTAGATTTGCCTGGAATTGTGACCAAAGTACAGGACCTGACACTTGGTCTTGTTGAACTTCATCCCGTTGGCCTCAGCCTAGCGATCCAGCCTATCCAGATCCCTCTGCCATCTTATCCCCATGCAGATCAACACTTTCTGCCAACTTGGCATCATCTGTAAATTTACTGAAAGTGCATTTAATCCCCTTATCCAGGTCATCAATAAAAACACTGAACAGGGAAGGCCCCAATACCAACCCAACACCACTCGTGACCAGTTGCCAGCTGGATCTAACTTCATTCACCACTGCCATCCAATCTAAGCCCTCCAGCCAGTTCTTTACCCAGCAAAGAGTGTACCTTACCAGGACAGGTCTGCTAACTTCCCCAGGTGAATACTGTGGGAGACAGTGTCAAAGGCTTTGCTGAAGTCTAGGTAGACTACATCAACATCTTTTCCCACATCAACATCTTTTCCCTCATCCACCAGGCTGGTCACCCAGTAACAGAAAGACATCAGGTTGGTCAAGCAGGACCTGTCTTTCACACATCCATGCTGGCTGGGCCTGATCCTAATTTTCTCCCTCCACATCCTAACAACTTCTTTGTGTTCTCCTTCCAAGTTTCCCATCCCTTCTTCCACAGGAGGTAGACCCTCTTTTTCTCCTGGAGCCTCAGGAAAAGATCCCTGTTCTTCCATATTGGCCTTCTTCCCCACCAGCTCACCTTGTGGCAGGGGGGACAGCCTCCTCCTACGACTCCCTTCTTGAGGAGCACCCAGCCTTCCCAGGCACCTTTACTCTTCAGGACTGACTCCTGATGAATTCCCCCTACCAGTATCCTGAATAGTTCCAAGTCCTCTGTCTGGACTACCCACATCACATCCTTCTAAGAACCTGCACCCACCCTGCTTGCTCCGAAGGCAACCAACAACTCTTCTGGAGGTGTTTTGCCACATTTTTACCTCTGCTAAGGGTCCGTATGACATCTTCGTTGAAAGGCCTTATTGAAGATTTGGAGTCACGTTTCCCTTCTCTCTCTCAAGAATAAAACTTAAAAATAAAACTTATTTTAAAATAAATATTAATAATAACAGTAAACCCGGACTGTTCTGACCTTTTAAACATGATATGAGATGGCTTTGCAGTGACATTGCCAGATCTCCGAGCTCCACACAAGGCATTTGTTTGTTCTTTTCTGTAATTCCACTTAGTCGTTCTGAATCAAATGGAATGAGGACATTCAGAAGACCAGTCTCTTCTGCCCTAATTTCTCTTGGGACAACACAAGCATCTTATTCCACTTTTTCGTCTTAAAACATGGTTGGAATTTTCTAACTCTTTTCATTATCTATACTTTCCTTATGACCCATGCGTGGTATTAAAATAAATTTATTCCTGCTGGGGATTCTGTTAGTTGTTCCAAAGCCATGTAGGCATGTTACCATACCCAGTCTTCGATGGCAGTAAAATACTGCTTTTTCCTGAACATTTTTAATAGCTGTGCACTTCAAAATGACCAATCAGACCAGAGGCAAAGAGTTAAAAAAAAAAAAAAAACACTACATTTTTCCAACTGCTTAACACAATCGGCTTATTTCTGCAACTGCAAATGTTCTGTCTATGCATTTCCTGCAGCCACTCTGCAAAATGATTCATGAATATGCCCAGCTTTACAACAGTTCAGAGCTCTAGAAGGGCATTTTGGCTCAACAGTGCAGCACTATAGAAACACCAATACAAAATACGGCTAAATTAGAGAAGTGGGGGAGTTATACTGTTATTGGAGTGACAAAACACAATTGCCGATCTTGAAATCGTCTCTGAAAACAGAAGAGATTGTGTAACTTGATCAAAGGCAGATAACAAAGCTGTCCAGTGGAACTCCTCCATTTGCTAATCTGCTTAATCAAACACAGTTCCTTCCAAAGACTGGATGTGTTTTGGTTTTTTTCTTATAGAATGAGGGAACTTAAAAAGAACACAGAAAGAGGAGACAGCACTTACAACACTGCGTGCATTACATTGCAAGCAAGACCAAAAGACTTATGGACTCAACTGCCTTACTAAGTCTCTAATGAACAAAAAAGAAGCGATACAAGCAAGAAATGGAGAAAAGAAGAAAAAAACTGTAATAGAAACAGACAAAATAACTGAGGGTGTTTAGTCTCCAGCCTCTGCAATGGGCTTTGGTGGAGAAGAAACAGCTTGGGCAAGTTAAATAACATCACAAGTTACACCAAGGTGAAATCTTGACAGTAAGGAAGGAAAGAGAAGGAAATAAGCTTTAGGAGATCTCACTTCTATTTTAGACAAAAAGTAAGATAGATGGATGTGATGAAGAGGGGGAAATTGGAAAATAAATCAATAATAATGAAGTGGCAGATAAATTCTCCCTGTGTAAAGCTTCTGCCTTGAAAAGCTGAATACTTGAAGCAATACTTGAATACGTCAGTACAATCAGCTTGAAATACACTGAGGAATAATACTGTTAACATCCATATATGCTGCTTCAAAATGACCAATAGGATAATATTAATTTAAGGCAATTTAGAAAGTATGGCACTACTATCATAAATTACTAAATTATGAACAACTGCTATATGAGATTGTTATATCTGTGTTGTTGCTTGTTTTCATGGCAGCTGTATGCCACAAAAACAGCTCTCTGGAGGGTGTAACACAGCCCTCACACAAAGAGATAATGAGATCACATGCAAAAAAGCTAAGAAAAATATATATATATATGAGAAGCCCTAGCAGGAGATGGAATTGACAGCTATTAGGTAAAAGAGATTAGCAACTAACATTCTTAATCCAAACTATCACTACAAAAGCCTCAGAAAAGTATGTACTCAGGTACATGGCAGAAGGAATGGCCATGTGTACTGAAATGAAAATGGAAGAATTGAATTTGGTACTACACACTTATGGCATACGAGTTGCTTGCCTACAATGTGTAAGTTTCTTGCTGGAATCTTTATTGCAAATTCATTTGATTGGGATGAAGCTGGTGGTAGATTTCATAATAACAGGTACCAAAAGTATGTTTAAAATGTGGTGAAAAGTCAAAATGTGGTGAAAAGTCAGAATTAATCAGTGATTAAATGGTTGAAAGTGCTGAAAGAGGGAACATACAGCAAATATGTTGAAGTATGTCTTATGCTTAGAATACAGTTGTAATACATAAGGCAAGAGTACACGATCCATGAGAATCTCAACAGCAAATTTCTGACCATCTTTTTAATATTTTTCCTTCTACTATTTGCCATGCTGCACCGTATGAAGAAATGATTTATGTGGTTTCACCATTTGACGATGGACAGGATGCCCATTTCACATCTTTTATAGATAGTCTGAAATGAAACACAGAATGATACCAAAATCAGTTCAGTGGTGACAGCTGCAGGCACTGTCAGGCACAGTCCCTAAAGATACAGAAACTGCATTGGGGTTAAACAAATGTGCATAACCTAGGGTACTAACAAGGTCTATACGAAGAGCACAGAACAGACTGCACCAGATTGGCAGCTCTGTTCACCAAATTATCCTGGTGTGTTTTCCACTTTACGAGTTCTCAGACCCAGCACACACTCAGCTGCATGTCATGAAAACGGTCCTCTGGAGGGCTGCAACACATTATTGGCCTAGGGGGTTATTTCTGTCTGAAAAGACATACAAAATAATAAAGTCCTGACGTCAGGGGGATGGGAGAGGTCAGGTAAGCTCATCAGTGGGCTGCCAGTTGGATGCTTCTGAATATATCACTCTGAAATGGGAACAAATTGAATGGAGGTTATCTAAGAGACTTGGATAGGAAATCAAAATCTTATCAGCATCAGTGCTGAAATAGGCAGGTTTTATACTGCCAAGAGAGAAATAGCTAAAAACAACTGCAGATACCATCCAAAATGAGATGTATGTAATGACAGCTGACTACATGTATGAAAAAGAAAATAGCCTGGCTGAAGTTTGGATCAAGTAACAAACTAACTGGGCAATACCTTGGTAACAAGATGAGGACATTAAAAAACTAACAAAACATGCATAGATAGAGAAGGAAGAAGAAAAGGGGAGAGTGTTGTAGAAAAGCTAATGAAGAACTGTTAATTTCCTTAAAGGCAAGTTAAGTCCAGCTTGCAAAAGAAAAACTGAGAAGGAAGTTCAGACAGTCCAGATACAGATTTGGATGAGATATATCAATGTACAAAGACAGGACTGGAAAAGCAATTGTGAACGTGGAATGAGTAGCCAAGGTCCAAGGTCCAGCAGCTGCAATACAGATGGATTTATCAGCTCTGCTGAGAAGAGCAAAAAGTAATGGGAGGACAAAGTTGGCAGTGCTCTGTGTTGTTAAAATGAGGGATTATAAATAGAGAAGAATTGTCACATCGACAAAGTAACAGATGATCAGACTTCAAAGTGCCATGGGCAAAAATAATCACTACTAATAAAGTCTGTGCTAGAAGACTAAATAGAGCAAGAAGGCTTTCCTGAGGACCTTGTTTTTTAGTATCTGACGTGCATGTTTAATTGCAAATTAAAAAAAAATAATAACATGACCTATTAATGGTAAGAGGTGGGAATAATTTAGAGTAATTTGAAATATGAACAGATAAAAGTAATGTCAAATACCCTCTGTGTGTGTGTGCGTGTGATCTCCAAGCTGACAGAAAGCACGATAGAGGTAAAATATTTCAGACTTAATGAAGTTATCTGAGAGATCGAACCCCCTTCCTGCGAGGACAGGCTGAGAGCCGGGGCCGTTCAGCCTGGAGAAGGCTCTGAGATGACCTGAGAGCAGCTTCTCAGTATCTAAAGGGGAGCTACAGGAAAGAAGGGGACAGACAGCGTCTGTTGTGACAGAACAAGGGCGAATGGCTTCAATCTCAAAGAGGGCAGATTTAGCTCGGACATAAGGAATATTTTACAGCGAAGGCGGTGAGAGACCGCAACGCGATCCACATGAGGGGCGTGAACCGGCGTGCAGGCGGGGCAACGGGAGGTCGCGCCCGCCCAAGAGCCGCCCCTTCCTTCGCTGGCTGCGCCTCTCGGCCCCCCGCTCCTCTGAGGTAAGGGAGTGGGGCACGGGGCCGCCAGCGCGGGGGGAGGGTTCGAGGGGGCCGCGGCGGCGCCGTGCGGGCTTTCCAGCTCGGCTACGGAGGGACAGAAGGGAGCGAGTGCTGCCTGCGGCTGTGCTCGGCAGCGGGCCTTGCGGCTTCCTTCAGGAAGTCCAGCCCCTCGGGGCTCGTAAAGGAAAACACACGGGCCTGGCGGGTGCGTTCTGGGGCTGAGCGCTGCCCTTTGGACGCTGAGGACGCGCTCTGGCGTTGCTCAGTTTGTGGTTGCTTTTTTTTTTTTTTTTGTGGGGCGGTGGGAGCGACCCTCAGTGTAAATAAATAACACGAAAAAAAATGTAAATAAAGCTGGAAATAGGAAGTTATGAGAGGTCGGGAAAGGTTTGTGAGAGAATCTTCGGAAGAGACCGTGGTACTAAAGGTGCTTTAAGTTCATGGAAGGATCATAGAATGGCCTGGGTGGAAAAGGACCACAATAATCATCGAGTTCCAACCCTACATGCAGGGTCACCAACCAGCAGACCAGGCTGCCCAGAGCCGCATCCAGCCTGGCCTTGAATGCCTCCAGGGATGGGGGGTTATATTCGTTTACCCAGCTCCTGTAACTTTAGTATGAGCCAAGGCCTGGAATGCTTTATTTTCAGATTTAACTTGCTCCTTTTTCTTTTAACAGTTAAGACCATGGCACTGAAACAGGTTTCTAGCAACAAGTGCTTTGAGGGTTTCCAGAAGGTGTTTGAACACGACAGGTAAACATTACAGAAGTAAACCAAGGTGTTCATCAGGGCAGTGAATGGATCTCATTGCTGCCCATGTCCTTGGTCTGCAGGCAAACTGTGTGTTCTCACTAACAGCTGTATTTCAGCAGGGGATGTTGCCTATAGTTTTGTCTGCCTTCCTGTATTCCTCTGCTAATGTTTAACATGTTTACTGTACTGACATGCTGCCGACCTGAGAAGGGAAATCAGTATATGAAAAACATAATTGCAAAGCCAATGACATCTTTGACACAGTGAGACATGGTTGTGGACAACTGACTCATCTTCTGTTGAAGTTAACAAACTTGAAAAGCTTAATCCAGACAAAAAGCACAGTGACTGCAGCAACGTTGTTGAATTGTATTTGCCAGTATGCCAAGGGTTCAAAATTGGGGAGTGAATCCTGATCTTCTAGTAGCTCCTTCAGGAGCATATCAACAGTTGACATCCTGTAGATGCTCATTCCTATCGCTGCCATGGAGAGCACGATTATAAGGATATCCAGACAATTCCATAGACTTCTGAAGTAGTGCAGCCTCTGAATGTGAATTTCTAAGATCTCTTCCACCATGTAGTACAGAACAAAAAGGCAAAACACCATTTCACAGGCTGCCAGGAAGAAATTCAAAGTTTGAGCTCCATTACTGGAGTTGTCACTGTCTGTACAAAGTTCAGTTCCCTCTACTGGGTATTTTCCTTCCATGCACTCTTACAGAGTGCTGTGAGCAGAGAGGCAAAAGGGATGTGTTCTCACTGTTTGATGGAGGTGAACAGAGAGGCATTCGTTTTTTCATTTCTGTCTTTGAATGAAATGCACTGATTCTGCTTTCTTGATGTTATCAACCTTGCTAAAGGCATACTGCTGATAATAAAGACTGTTTTATTGCTACAGCACAGAGCTAAAATGCAAAATGAGATTTGGAATCTACTTGCCTCCAAAAGCAGAAACTGGAAAGTGTCCTGTGCTGTATTGGCTCTCAGGTAAGTAACATTAGGATTTTAGAGAGATAACCTTCAACATATTTAAGCTGCTGTGGCCTGCATGTTTATGGCAATAGGAATCCTTTCTATTTTTTAGAAACTTCTCTGAAGTCAGAAGGATTTTGGAAATTGAAATGCTATGGGCAGTGTGTAACAAAACGTATTTTTTCTTTCTTCTAGGGTTAACTTGCACAGAGCAGAATTTTATAACAAAAGCAGGTTTTCAGCAAGCTGCAGCTGAGCATGGCCTTATTGTAGTTGCACCAGACACAAGCCCACGTAAGTTTTCACAAATTATAGGACAGAAGAGAATTCAGCCCTCAGAATGAAGTCTGCTGTCTTTATTGTCAAAAGAGTGAAGCACTGCTGTTTGCTACAAAGTATGTTGCCCACCTGAATGGCAGATTTCCATTAGCTGGATTAAGTCATCAGTGTTCTTAATAGCATGGGTGTCCAGCTGTTTGGTTTGCTTGGGCTGCACTGAGTGAAGAGTTGCCTAGGACTGCATCTGTGAAGGCAGCTCAACATGAATGAGGTGTGACTGTGAAGGGAGGGGTATTTCTCTCTGCTAAGGTAGGGCTTATGAAAGTCTGGTAAGGAGATGTGATCAGATTTTTGATTGCAAGTCATTATATTCCATATGAAAATTCAGAAATAATGTATTTATGTGGACTGCAAATGGGGCCACAAATAAACCAGAAAATTGGTGGTTTTTTTGGCTATCTTGAAACCTGTTCTCAAATTCTTTTATCACTGTGGAAAGCGTGGCTGCATGGTTTTCTCTGTTCACAGAGCTGTGTTCAGCCAGTGTCTCAGAACCCTTAAGCTTATCTGCCATGCCTTGAGCTAGCACCATGCTGCACCCCGAGCCCTGGTTCCAGCCTAGATGGGGTTAATACATGCCTGCTTAATAGCATGCTGCTAAAAGCTTTACATTTGAAACTCTTTTAATTGTTGGCACTACAACTAGAACAAAGGGGCCATTGAACTGAGCAAAAATGAAGAGAGGGAAAAGATCGACAGCAAAGAGGCATGTGTTACCAGAAGTGCTTGTACTTTGTGGCTTGCTGGGGCTTAAAGAACCAAACAAATGAGAAAACCTACCTGTACTGTCACACAAAGCTATCATATTTACTTGTTATTGTATACTGTCTTCTGTAGGCTATTAAGTAAATATCTCCTGAGGGTTTTGCTGTCTAGAAAAGTTTAAAGCAAACCAGAGCTTGCTTCTGTGCACCTGCAACAGACTGCTTGTGAAATGGCTTTTTGAAACGATGTGCTGTTGTCTGTGTAAGGTTGAGCTTGTGTGTGGTATGGGAGACTTGTGTGGTGGATCTGCAGTTACTTGAAATCCAGTCTTGTGGGGACACAGCGTGCAACGTTCAGTGTTAATCAGGTTCTGCTCAAGTCTCAGGAGTGCTGTATCAGAAGAGTGCCACCTTTGTTTTCTCCCCAGAGTTAGCATGTCAGATCTCAACGCAGGTGTTAGGGGAAGAGAGTGATGTGCTTTCCAGAAGACATTTTGTACCTTAGTTTTGAAGTTGTGTCAGATCAGAGAAAGCTTTCCAATACAAAAACCTGAGCTACCTGTAGTTACAGCCCCTCTGCCCTGCTCTGTTACAATGTACCTTCCTTTCTTTGTAGCAATTTGTTTTTCCAGACAGATTTGCTGAACTAAATGGACTTTGGTTCCCTTTCTAATTTATTTTTCCAGGGTTTCTTGTAAGTTTCTTTTAGCAGAATCACTGTTGCCTTCATTGAGTGGCAGGACTTGGAATTTCTGACCATTCCTGAGGGACTGAAGATAAGACTTCATATCCAGCAAGTTGTATGAGTACCCACAGTCCCTGCCACTGCTGGGCTTTTAGTTTAGAAAATCACTCAGTGTTCAAAGGCACTTCTCTGGAGCAAACTCAGCTTTGATCCTTGCAAAATGTGCATGCTGTGGGGAGGTGGCAGGTATCTGCACAAATTGGCAAGGATTGTCACAGGGATTACACGTGGGTTTGTAGTGTGATCTGACAGTGGTAAAAGCCCACATAATGTTGAATTGCAAAAACTGGGAACATCTTTGAGAAAGGGAGGTCATTATTTCCTGTCACATATAGCTTGAAATATTGCGTTCTGTTCTGAAAACTAGGCTCGAAAATCACAGCTAATCAAAGGGAGAGTTTGAGATGGGGTGTACTGACTTTCAAGGAGACATCTGCAAATTCAGTTTGAAAGTGTAACTTTGGAAAAGAGGATACAGAATCACAGAATGGCTTGGATTGAAAGGAACCTCCAGGATCATGAAGCTCCATCCCCCCTGCCACATGCAGGGCCACCAACCTCCCCATTTAATACCAGACCAGGCAGCCCAGGGCCCCATCCAACCTGGCCTTGAACACCTCTAGGAATGAGCATCCACAGCCTCTCTGGGCAGCCTGTTCCAGCACCTCACCACTCTCATAGCAAAGAACTTCCCCCTGACATCCAACCTCAATCTTCCCTCCCTCAACTGAAAACCATTTCCCCTTGTCCTGCAGTTATCTACCCTTTCAAAGAGTTGACTCCCCTAACACAATCCTGCAGTTATTCAGAGGAGTGACAGAAGTTTGATGGGCAGTTACAGTGTGCAGGGCACTGAAAAAAAGGGGAGTTGTGTGCTTGGGGGGGGGAAAAAAAAAGGGGGGGGGGGGGATGGCCAGTGTTGTTATGCTGCAGTCTTAAAAGAGGAGCTGTGCATGCTTCAAAATACTGTATTAATGAGTGAAAATCTGAGTTGTCCTACTGGTTGGAGGGGTGGAGATACATTGATTGAGAAACTACTGTCCAGGGTCTCTGACTTGGGTGACAGATTCTCTTACTCTGAACATCTGATAGTGGTGACATATTAAGGATAGAATCCGTTTTCATGATAGGTGGCTGCAATATTGAAGGAGAAGATGAAAGCTGGGATTTTGGTACCGGTGCTGGTTTTTATGTGGATGCTACTGAAGATCCTTGGAAAACAAACTATAGGATGTACTCCTACGTGAGAGATGAGGTAACTCTGTTGCTGGGTTATAGTGGTACTGTTGGTGAAGCTGCAGGAAAAAATGCTGGTAGATGAAATGTTTCCTTTTGGTTTTACAGTCTGTCAGACTTGGTTTCAGACCATGATGGTAAATGTTAGACTAGAACCAAAGATGTGCCTTTGGTTTCAGTGTCTTCCTGGCATTAAAATGTGTCAGTTCATCAGATGCTTCTCTGTCTAAAGATACAGAAGTTGCTTTAATGTTTTTATTCCACTCTTCCTTTACAGTTACCTAAACTGATAAATGCCAATTTTCCAACCAACCCTGAACGGATGTCTGTTTTTGGGCATTCCATGGGAGGTCATGGAGCTCTCATTCTTGCTCTGAAGAATCCTGGAAAGTACAAAGTAAGATATCATACATGCTATACTAGGAATGCTCAGGCTAATACAGATTCTCTGCAGGAGTAAAGAAATAAAACATAACACCAAGTTCTGTAACAGTGTTAAACATATACACTCCTTTAGCTGTAGAAGTTCACTGATACCTACTATGAGAATATAGAAGATTGCCAGAAACACTGCTCTGGAATTTGTATTTGATAGCAAAATTAAAAAAGAGTGTTTTAAAAGGTAGGAAAAGTTTGGTTTCTTTTTGAAAATGCTCAGGTTTTCCAGTAAGTAAATATAAACACGTTCTTTTTAGTCGGCAGTTAATTCCTGCTGCTAATATTGTCTAGAAATCTGATGTGCAATTTGCCATATCTTTTCAAATCCTGTCTTTGGGCATACGGACATCATCAGTGAGTCATCAGCAAAATATATTTACAAAGATATAATTTCATATGTGTAGAATCATAGAATGGCCTGGGTTGAAAAGGACCACAATGATCAATTGGTTTCAACCCCCTGCTATGTGTGGGGTCACCAACCAGCAGACCAGGCTGCCCAGAGCCACATCTAGCCTGGCCTTGAATGCCTCCAGGGATGGGGCATCCACAACCTCTCTGAGCAACATCTCTCTTAAAGGTTGATTTTATTTATTTTCAAGTGGACGAGGTATCTGAAGTTGCATTCCTCTTCTACTGTAAGTTAAATCAAATAGACAGGAACATATTTGCCTTTTATACCCATGAGGGAAACTTCATTGCTCTCTTTGGAGATATGCTTACCTCGGGTGTTTCTGAAGGAGAATCAGGCATTGCTGTTTGCTGGCAATTTACTGGCTCTGTCTTTATCTTGTGGAGCCAGTAGTTCAGAAATTTGTTTTCACTGTTGGCACTCAAATTCTCATTGTGTTATCGAAAAGAAATAAACACTACTGAAAATGCCAGAATTCAGGAAACTGCCCATGGCTCAAGTAGTTGGTTGCTATTTCTTGCAGGGCATAAGAGTTGAAATACTGATGGGCCCAAGGACAGATCTGAAAGAAGAATGTAAAAAATAGAGGTTTGACTTTTCTCCCTGGCACCTGTGCTCTGAAATGCTTGTTTCCCGACTCCTAATCCTTCAGTTAAGTTAGCTAAATTCAGGAGACACTGCTGCAGGCTCAGACAGGCTGAGCTCCATGCCTCAGGCCTTTCCTATGTTCCAGAATGGAGTTGGAGATGAGATAGTTCCATGCTCTCACCATGCACAGCAGGCTTATCAGCTGCTTAAGGAATTCAAGACAACGTCCAACATCCAGCATACAATGGAATGGGGTGGCTAACCCTTCATTTCAAAGCTTGGCTCGTGTGCAAAAAGGAAAGTGAGCATTGTGGCTCTAGGGAGAGCAAATAACAGAATCATAGAACGGCCTGGGTTGAAAAGGACCACAGTGATCATCTGGTTTCAAGCCCCTGTTATGTGCAGGGTCTCCAACCACCAGACCAGGCTGCCCAGAATAGGGAAATAGGGTAATAGTTATGGCACTTAGATTAAAGGGCTGGTGGCAGAGTCAGAGTTCTGGCAGTGCTTTCTAAAGCTGTTTTGAAACACTGTCAGTTTGATTGTTATCAGAAATTGCTTTTGGTAATTGCTGTTGTGTTTTGTTTTTTCATGCTCTCTTTCCACACAGTCTGTGTCGGCTTTTTCTCCTATCTGCAACCCTATGCAGTGCCAGTGGGGCAAGAAAGCCCTTGGTGGATATCTGGGATCAGATGTAAGCAAATGGGAGGTATGTGCTGCAACTTGCAGGCCTTCAGTGATGTGTGAATGAGTGATCTGTGCTTACATTGCAGCAGATGTCTGGAACAAAACTCTTGAGTTGCCCAGGAGCTGATGGTGTTGTTTTATATCCATGCTTAAGAGTGTGCACAGCACATTGCACAGTTCTGCTGGGTGTGTCTTGCTGTTGCCTGGTGGTGCTTGTGACAGACGAGACAGAAAGCTCTCATCAGACTGACTAAATGTTTTATGAAGGTCTTAGAATACAGGCTAAGAAGAATTACGGGCAGTCTGAGACTTTCTGTAATGCATGGAAGTAATGAGAATATTTAACGAGTTTAAGAATTTTAAATGACCCTCTATGGTCTGTCACTCCAAAACAGAGTTTTCAGTGTTCAGAACTTCTGTGGTAGCCTGAAAAGAAAGACAGTGCTACAGCCTGGCCAGGGTCTGATGAGCCTCGTGGTATCTGCAGGAGCAGCCTGGCAGAGGCAGTTGCAGAGAAGCCCTTTGGTACTTGGAAATTGATATCCCACAGAACATGATTAAACCAGGAGTTTGGTTTTTAGCTCTAGGTCCCTAATTTAGAAATAAAAACAGTCTTGTAAGAATTGCTAAGCTACAAGCACACGAATATATTTGTTGCTGTGTTATTTGGGCATACATCGTTGTGCTGTCCTGCTGCAGGACCAGATGTTGTAAATCAGGTGCCTAGTTCAGAGGATCTGCTGAAAACACTTCTGTAGTTAGCATAAGCCATAGAATGGACCCATACTACCACTCTGGCTTGTTCTGTCATTGAACACACGTTTTTTGTTTTTGTTCCACCACTGTATAGTGACAGGGTAGTGCATAAGGTTCTGATTGCTCTTCCAAGTTATAATTTGATGTCTTGATCAGTGTAACACAGCACTCTGCACTTACCATTGTTTTCTCACAGTCAGTGAATTCAGTCCATTCTAACACGCATACGTGAGCATTGCCTCCCTTTTACTTCTGCAGGCATACGATGCTACACAGCTTGTGAAGTCCTACCCAGACTCTCGCCTGGACATCCTGATTGATCAAGGCAAAGAAGATCAGTTCCTATCAGCAGGCCAGCTACTGCCAGATAACTTCATCGCCGCCTGCACAGAGAGGAAAATCCCAGTAGTCTTCAGACTGCAGCAGGCAAGTTGCTTCCGCAGACCCTGCTGTTGGGTAGATGCTGTGTGAGTTTGGTGTGTGCACAGCAGGTAGTTTGTCACTGGGCGTGCATTTATTGACCTGCCAGTCTGCCCCTGGCTGAGGAAAAGACGTTGCAGTTTTTGCTGCCTTGTTCCACTAGGTGGGGTCATAAGCGCACTCTTCTCAAACGGATCTGGTGCTGGTATCGCTGGCTGCTCTTAAACCTGCCAGTGATAAGCTGGAGAGGCAGCATTAATGACTGTACTAAGCACAGTCACTGTAAAAGCAACGCGACAGCTGTGTTTTTGCAGGATTCCTTATTTGTGCTGTGGGTGTTGCGTTCAGCTTTGTGATTTAGCATGCGAGTGTTAGTGTACATCAGGAGAGGTATGGAGTTGCTTGAAATATCAAATTCACTTGAAGACCTACAGTGCAGTGACCCAAAACAGCAACGCACTGAGAGCAATGGAGTCTTTGTAAGCAGGCCGCCCCACAGCTTGAAGATTGTCCTCTTTGGTTTATCGCTAGGGCTTCTATACAGCCCTGTGCCACAAGGTCTATTTGGTGCTGACAGAAAGGGAGCAGTTCAGAGGTTTCTTTATTATTTTAACATAGCAAAAGAGCTATGTTAGCTCTTCAGACTTAAGATGTGAGGTCACAGCCCGTATTTAGCACTAGGACAATACCAGTGAGGGGAACTGTTCTCTCATATTGCATCCTGCTCTGTAGCTGATGCTGCTGTTCACAGAATGGCTCAGGTTGGAGGGGACCTTAAAGCCCACCCAGTCCCAATCCCTGCCATGGGCAGTGCCACCCAGCAGCTCAGGCTGCCCAGGGCCCCATCCAACCTGGCCTTGAGTGCCTCCAGGGATGGAGCACCCACAGCTCCTCTGGGCAAACATACATTTTCAGCCTCATGAGGCGGTCTCAGTTTTGTTCCCCTACCCCTGCCTAGAGGTTCAGGGATGCAGGAGGTGTGGGAAACCTGTCAGTGACATGTGGGGCAAAGAACGCATTGAATACTTCAGCAGATTCCGTGTCTGTTGTTGCCAGCTGTCCCTTCTCACTTACCAGAGGAGGTAGACTCTCCTGGGCCTTCCTCAGCTGGCCATTTTACCTGTAGCAGCCCTTGTTATTTTTCACATCCCTCACCATATTCACTTTCGTCTGTGCCTGGGCTTTCCTGATCCTATCCTTACGTATCCAGATGGCATCCCTGTGTTTTTCACAGGCCCACCCATCCTGGCTTTCATTGCCTGTAATTTTCCTTCTTTTCCCTCAGCAGTGCCCATTTCCTTCATCGTCTGCTTGGTTTTCAGGGATGGAAAGCTCCTGCACTCTCAGAAAGGTGTCCCTCAGGAGCTGACAGCTCTGTGCCATTCCTCCATCCCTAAGTTTCAGTTTCCCATGGAATTCCTTCCAGTAATTCCTTAAACAAACAGAATTGCACTCTTCTGAAGTTCAGGGTCCTCACTCTTATTTTTGCCAGGCCCACGTTCCTTAAGACCACAAACCCAACCCACCTCTAACTTGCACACCCAGATTAGGGCAGGTGAAGGTGCACGCTGTTTGCTCATCTTCCTAGAGCTCTTCTATACTTGACTTGTTAGGTGTGCTTTGCAGAATCACAGAACAGCCAGGGTTGGAAGGGACCTCAAGGATCATGAATCTCCAACTCCTGTGCCACACACAGGGCCATCAACCTCCCCATTTAATAGTAGACCAGGCTGCCCAGGGCCCCATCCAACCTGGCCTTGAACACCTCCAGGGACGGGGCATCCACAGCCTCTCTGGGCAGCCTGTGCCAGCACCTCACCACTCTCTGTGTAAAGAACTTCCCCCTGACAATTTTACATTTTTCCCCCTTTACAATTTTACATTTATGTCTTTTTGATTTCTTAAAACAGATGAAAACACAAGAGATACTAACTTCTTGACAAGTAGCATGATTGCTTTGTTGTGAACTATACGCATTTGCTGATTTCTTTGTTGTTGTTCTTCTAGGGCTATGATCACAGCTATTTTTTCATTGCTACGTTTATCAATGACCACATCAAGCACCATGCAAAGTTCCTTAATGCTTGAACTACAGAAATGGGAGTGCTGTCTGACCAGTGGGAGGCAAAGGATCCAGCTGAACAATACAGAAATCATGTATTGAAGCAGCATCTGTAGAATACAGCTCTTCTGATTACACTGCTAATACAATAAAAGTCCCACTTAATTTGATGTTCAGAGTATCTTGAATATTCTTGCATGCTTGAAAGTTTAACACCATGTAGGTGAGTGTGCTTTCTTGGTCAGGAAGAAGATTAGCAGGTGAGTTAATTAGATCTTAATAATACAAATGTAAGTATTTGGGACTCAGGCCTGTTTCTAGCACACCTTAGACAAAGGCAGTGAATAACAGTATGCCTCTTCCGCTAATGGAAAACCTGCGTTCATTTCATCAATTAGTGCCACAACCAGTCAAGGTGCTTAATTAAGCTGCACACTGTGGTTTCCTGTTCTGTATGCTAACAAACACCACAAGGGCCAATGCTCTAAGGAAGCAGTCTGTGCTGAAGGAGGTGGTTTGTCTTCCACTCCTTTCTTGCTTAGTAAGAAAAAGGCTTACAGTGTGTTTGTAGGTTTCTTAGGTTTAATAGGACTATTCCTATTCTGGAACAGGATCCTATTCCTAGTTGAGCTCTACAGTGCCTTTATTTGGCTCACACAGTCACCTCCTCCATCACCCACACTGTTCAGCTCTCAGCATCATCTCTTTTACAACAAACTGCCAGCCAGGGGGTAGCCAGTAAGTGGTTTCTACAAACGATAGAGTTTAATTGTAACTACAGTAAGGATTTTCTATATACATTATGTTCACTGCTTATGGTATGATAGATCCACCATGCATGTTTTATTGCACGTACAAATAGTGTACAAAGACTCATGAAGATCCTCTTTTTAGCCATACAGGTTAAGACTGCATAAAAAAGCCGTATGACAAAATAGGTAGAGCTATTTACAGCCAACTTTGAGCAAATACTGAAAGACACTATCAGGAGGAAAAACAAAATTTTAATTATGAAAAACCAAGATTTGTCAAAACAATAATTACAAAGCTTCATGGTGCCATATATACATTGTAAAAAAATACTCAGGAAACCTGCATTTTATCCCTCGAGATGCAGAAATCAATATTCCTATTTTATAATCAATCTTTGAATGCTTTTTAAAATGTGATAAACTCTACCTCGAAAACGTATTTTTCTTTACATTGCTCGTGCTTTTTGACAAAACAGATATTTGTGCAGCTCTGTAAAATATTAAAATACATTTTAATTTAGCGGTAAAGTGCACAGTACATTTGATAGGAAACAATATGCTATAGCTGCCAATCCCAATTGCCATTTTAAGTCGCCGTTCCCTCTATAAAATAAATGCTTCTGCTTTGGTTGAAGTAACTGCTATCCTGGGCATACTGTGTGTCTGCAGGCCCACTCTGACAAGCTGCTCTCAGTACAGACGTTGGCAGTCCGTGGTGTTACAGTGCACAGCCTGCATTCAAATACTGCGCTATAGACTGCAAGTCTGCGATTGGAGCACAGCTGTTTTGAACTGCAGCACCTGTGCAAACACGCAGGTAACTCAGCCTAGATGTGCAGCAGCGACAAGTATGCATCGTGCCTTCAGAAAGTCCTTGCACAACAGTTTTCTCCACAGCTTTCTTCCTGTTTGTTCTCCCACCGCATCGCCTCATTCCCATCACGGTGCGTATTTCCAACCACAGCCCCCGTGCAGCACGGAGCTGGCGGCTCAGCTCACCTTCCCCCACACGCAGCTCTCCCACCCTGCCCACCCAACTCACACCTGCAGCCTCCGTCCAAGCTACAGAAAGTGGAAGTTCCAGACACTGTGATAATGGCTGCGCTGGGACTCGTGGATCTAAAGATGATGTTTTCATAATAAATGATGCTCCTGAAAAGTCTTTTCAAAAAACGTAAAGTAGTAATAAGAAAGAGAAGCTTCTATCCTATTGCTGACATGAATGGGTGTAGGATCGGACCTCCAGTCCCACTACAGAACGCCGTGCTCGATTCAGGGGGAGCCCAATGACCTCAGTGAATGGGGAGAAGCACTGCAGCCAGCAGCTGGAAGGTCAGATGTAAGACTGCCCTCGGCAGTATTAATGATTTTATCACCTCTTGAAGGAATTAATGAAGAAAAACATTTTGGCTACCTGTTAGCGTTCTTGTGCTCTGCTCTATTCGTTCCGTAGTGCCGTAGTCTTTAAAAGAAAATCAAGTTACAGTGCAAAAATCATATTTCAAGACACACGATCCTAATGCACATCATTCATTCTGTTGTGGCAAAAGTTAAATGTCTTGTGCATAGTAAAATAAGCAATCAAAAATATTCACATTTATTTTTTCAAGTTTACGTCTTTCCTATTTTAAACATCTATATACAAGTCATGGGTGTGCTCTGCTTCAGCCAATTGAATCAAGTGTGTGTGTGTGTGTGTGTGTGTGTGTGTGTGGGTTGGGGGGAAAAGTGCTGCTGGAATGTAGGAAAGAAACGGAATGCAGACAAACTTTCATCGATGTTCCACACATTGAAAATTAAAGAATGCCATTCCAGCGAGCAGTTCTTCGAACTGAAGCACCTACTTGGTCTGCTTTTGCTCTTAGGAGTTAGAAAATACAACGTATGGAGATCTAGAGCTACTGCACCCCTAGTAGAATAAAAAATAACTAAACATTTATATTAAAATAAAGTGTTTAACCACAAAAAAAGCAGTAATAAAATACAGTTTCCTAATTTACATTTTGCATCCAAAGGATGAATAACAACTCACTAATAAATAACATTTATATAAATATTTTTGTGTCTGGATATTTTTAAAAGGCAATAGCCTGAAGCAACTGCAGAAAAACCTGATGTGGCAGAAGTTTGACTTACTCTCCCTCCCTCCAAAAATGATTATGAGGATTCTTAGTTTAATAATACGAAGGTATCTTGCTGCAAGACAGCTGTGTACTCCACACATTTTTACGTGGCAGAGGTGGCTGTTTCAGTAAGTACTGTACAAAGCGAGCTAGAAAAGCAGTGAGGCCCCAATGTGCTCTATAAAATGTTTTCTTTTAGTCTCTGGTTTGTAGTTGGACGCACGTGTACAGTCTCAAAGATGATTTTAAAATCAGAAGTATCAGAATACTCTTGGAGCACTGTTCTTTTTCAATGCAGTCTGTATAGACGGGCAGTGATTTGATTCTTTGATGGCACAGTGGAGCTGGTAACAGCAGAGAGAGTAGTTTCACGTGAATAAAGCTTGTTTCACTGTGGTTACATCTAGCAATGCTTGAACTGTTATGCTCACTTTTACCAAGCCCTTTTCTTCTAGGATGTGATGTGGTAGGCAGAGCTTCTCCTAGAAAAAGACAAACAAAGGATAAAGATCAGGTTACTCAGCACTCGTTGCAAACCCTCGCTTCACACCAACACCCAACAAGCAGGAACCTTTTTCTGTCTGCAGTTCAAAAGAACTTCCCAGGTTTTGACAAAGTCTCTCAATTTGGCTCTCATTAGATCTATAAACTAGCGTGAAATCTGTTCATGTTCTGGGCCTACCAGGAAAGCAGCGTGTTTGGTGGTCATTACATGTACATCAACATCTTAACTGAGAGTGAAGGCTGCCAGGTACACGCTGAGCTTTTGCCTATGAAGTGAGATAATGAAGCATCTGGCCATTATTTGGGGATGGAAGGCAGGATTTTATCAGTCCAAAAAAGTTTTGCTGTTGAGCTCTAGGAGGGTAGGTCTTGGTCCCAGGACGTGCACCTTGAAGTCATCCATTAGCATTTACAGCAAAGGGTGTGTAATGGTGTGCGTGCAACAGATGGAGCATTTCGTTCCGAGTAATCAGATGTTTATTTTGAAATGTCCAGGAATCAACTTCATTTACCATCAGGACACAGCAGTTGTGACCAGGATAAAACCTACTAGCTGTCCACACAGGCTATTCTATCAGCAGGCAGTCAAATAATAAATACTTTATCTCCTACAGGTAAAAGGAAATCCCACAGTGAATAACTGCAGAAAGGCTTGCGTGGAGAGGCAGCTTTGTCATGACTGGCTCCATCGTAAGGTTTCTAACGTAACTGGGTGTTCATGTTAATGAAATATACGAGACTGTGAAATCAGGCACCAGGTTCGTAATAAATGACTACACCACAAACCACAACTACAACTGTGAGACTCACTGTCACAACATGGAAGCCAAGAGTGTAAATGGGATGACAAAAACACAGAGAAAAATAAAATAGTATTAAACACAAACATGTGGATACAGCATCTGCCTCATGAAGCCCCTCCCTGAGCTGCGTGTTAGGCCACTTTAATTTTGAAAAACCAACACGTATGCAATCTACTCTGTTCTTTCTCTAGCATCAACACATGACCATCAGCAGAGTCATATACCGAATTTTTGTTTTTACAAATGTGGGGTTATTTTGATATTCTCAGTACCTAATCTTTCAGCTGTTAATAAACTTCTAGTTCCTAAAATTATGGATCCATCTGAGATCACATTGTGATTGCTTGCCTGTCTTCTACTGAGTATTCTCACTTCTGGTGACGTGAAAGATGTCAGCTAGAGTCTCTTATTTTATCTCCATATAATCCATGATCATCTGTTCCATTTCCTTACATGCACACTCTACAGATATCACCAATGTAGACATCGCTCATCTCTTCAGCATCTCTTCTCATGATCTCCTTCATGCACAACCAACACTTGGCTTTCTCAAACTTTTGTCAATTTCACTGCAACCCATTCAAAAGAGAATCTGAAAATATTACCAACTCACTTTTCTCTTCCATTCCAAGACACAACACGGTAACTATGACGACGTGTGAGGCACCCAACTGATGGTGAGGAACACTGATCACCCTCTACCACAATATCAGCCCAACTCCATTTCACAGCAGTTCTTCATCTCACACATACTGAACTGAAACCACTTTGCCCTAAACTGTGACCATAACAAAATCTCAAAGGGAGATCCATCAACAAAGGTTTTTCTTCCTCTGAGAGGAAAAATTCCACAGTAATTGTTAATAACACCTTCATCAAGAATGGTTTCATTTGAGCCCTATCCAAACTGCATCCGTGCTTAGTTTGAGACAGATCTGTTCCAACTCCTGGATGTTGGACAGCTTAAGACAGACAGCCTACTTAATAGACAAAACTGCAAAATTTATTTATTAACTACAGTATCTGAAAAGAAAGAGTCATTTTTTTCCCCACAGCTATGGCATCTGCTACTAATAACTAATTTATTTGTATTTTATGCTCACTTTTAAAATGTTTTCTATATGTTCCAGGTTTTGGTTTTTTTTTAATGTTCAAAATCCATCTTTTTTTGGTTGCTGGATTTTTCTTTTTTTTTTTTTCCCTTAAAAAAGTTCATGGGTTAAGGTTCATTGCATCTTGGGGCACATCAAAAGAAGCATGGCAAGCAGGCTGAAGGGTTGGCCTCTTCTCTCGTGAGGATCTGCCTGCAGTACTCCAATGAGCTCCAGGGCCCTCAACAGAAGAAGGACATGGAGCTGTTGGAGCAGGTCCAGAGGAGGCACACAAAGATAATCAGAGGGCTGGAGCACCTCTCCTATGCAGATAGGGTAAGGAAGTTGGGCTTGCTCAGCTTGGGGAAGAGAAGGCTCTGGGGAGACCTCATAGTGGCCTTCCAGTAGCTAATGGGGGTGTACAGGAAAGATGAGGAACAACTTTTTACAGGGGTATGTAGAGATGGAACAAAGAGTAATGGCTTTAAAACTGAAGGTGGGTAGATTTAGATTAGATATCAGGAAGAATTTTTTATGATAAGGGCAGCAAGGCAATGGCATAGCTGCCCAGAGAAGCTGTGTGTGCTCCATTCCTGGAGGTGCTCAAGGCCAGGTTGGATGGGGCCCTGGGCAGCTTCAGCTGCTAGGTGGCATTGCCCATGGCAGGGTGTTGGGACCAGATGGTCTTTAAGGCCCCTTCTACCAAAATCATTTTGTGATTCTACGATGATAGCCTAAAATAGCAAGCAAATACTTTCTGCACATACAGACCAAAAAAAACAATGTCAGAGAGATTAATTTTATAAGAGTTTGGCTAAGTAGGTCTGCAATAGACAGACAAAATTCATTTATCTACATGGAAGATGCAGCACTGTTCTGGGGCTAAACTTCCTAAATGTGCTGGGTTAACACATACATTGATTAGGTTGAGCTTTTGGATTTGGACTTAAATTACCAACCTTCCGTTACCATGCTCCTCTTTGATGGAGCTATTTGTCCTGTCAGCACAAAGGAATGCTCCTATCATGCACTCATTTGTCTCATTAATCACTCAGATTCCAAACTTTCACTAAATTGATCACTTAAATCAAGAAACTGATTCTGCAGTTCATTTATGCTCACCCTTCTGTGACTGAGATACTGAAAGCTTGCAAACTCTCAGAGAAGGTTCTTGCCTTCTATTCCTCTGGAAGAAGGTATTTTGTCTGGAGAACTACATAAAGGCATTTTAAGACAATATTTTCAGTATGCAAACTCCTAAACTGAAACCTAGCTGGAGTAACTACAGAAGAAGGTAGAAATAATGATATCAAATAAAAGGTAAAACAGAATTTCTACTTCAACTGTATAAATTTACTAAAAATATTTTGCCAATCTAATGTCTCAGGGTAAAGTTCTAAGAAAAGCCTAAGATACTCTGGCTCTGATAATTTTCAAAAAATATTTATCATTTATTGAGAATACAAATGACACGTGGAATAAGAAGTTATTCTGTCTACTTTTAGACTTCTTTCAAGTGCCTAAGCACACCAGAGTCGTATTTCACTGATTTGGTGGCACACAGCATGCCAGTATTTCATTAGTTTTCCTCTCTAGATAAAAGGCATTAATATTTAATATCTGCTGAATCAAGCAACAGTTTAGCGTTGCAAGGCTGAAGGACAGGGATTTAATCCAAAAACTCAGGACTAATACAACTTACCTTGCTAGTTATTTATGTTTGAGAATATTCTACATTTTTCTACTGAAGCCAATTTTGCTGTAAAGAACAGAATTAAGGACGTTTCCTTCAGAAAAAAAGAAATTCTAAATTTGCCATTTTTTGATACCTTACAGCATCCTAAGAGCTATTCTTCCATCTGTCATTCTTTCGCATCAGAAACAGACTTCCTTTTTTGTAATCAATTATATACGTATTTTAACTAAAAGCATGAAAGGAGTTCATGCCTCACTTCATATTAAAAACAACCACAAAAACCCCACAACCTGATCCAACACAGGTGTTCCTCCTTTAACAGAGAATGCATTATCTGTGTCTTTTAAATACACTGTAGTAATCCAGTTTGCATAAAAACAACCTCCCTCCCTCTGCCGTATTTAGGAGACGTACACTCAAGGGAAACTACTTATAAAGCTCTACAAATAACTAGAACTGCACGACTATGCACTACGAGTCAGAAGGTTCAAGACATGTTACTTCTTACATGATCCATCATTCTGCATTAGTTCTTGAAAGATGTACAAATGACAGCCTTTCCTTTTCTAGGAAGAAGTTCAATTTATACTGTATAATTCTGCAGCTATTTAAGCACGTTGCTATGATGAGCTTTCCAAACCTCTCAGTGAAAACCTGTACCATCCACTTCTGAAGAACTACATCTTAGCGTGTCATTAATTAGTTTGCTTGTCTAAGCACTAACCACTATCTTCAAAACTTTGCAAACAGCTTTCACCAACTCTGCCTCGCTTATCTTTTAAATCACCGCCTTATTATATTTAACTTTTCTCAGAGAAGAATCAAATCTTACCAAGGATGAAATTCAGGTAATGAATTCAACTTTCTGCATAACAACGACACTGGGTCAACATCCCAGTTGTCTGAGACCCTGTACTCAACCACTGTCCGTCCCTGTGATGTGGGATGTTTCCCATGCTTTCTTCTCTCTTACCCTCCACAGTGATACCTTCAACCACTGGAAGCCACTGATGACAGAACTCTCAAAACTCGTCATTCTGAGAAAATAAACCAGCAAAACCAACCCATGTCTCCAAGGATTTCACATGACTCATCTTCACTCATCTCCCACTACCTTTGAAAAGATTTCAGCCTATTTTACAGTAGCACTGAACACATAATTTCAATACAGAAAATGAATCACCTTTCCTAAAAATACCCTCGTTGAAACCATTCCTGAACAAAGCCAGAAAGGCAAAAGAATTTGCTACTAATCCTCAGTTTAGAAATGCTTAGAAATGATCACAGAGGGAAAGGCTCGCAGCCAATCCACTCTCTTCTGTCTAATATAAAATGTAGACCCAAATTTTTGGTACAAATTTTCTCACTACAAGCACAGAAGAGCTTCATTATTTTCTACAGATACATAACCACTTTAAACAGACACTTTCAAACTCCTAAGTAGCAAAAGAGCAAGCTCATCAAAAGATGGAAAAACAACAAACCATCCAAACACAAAAGGAGGCAGCAGTCAGGTTGAGGCACAAAGCAACACCAAAAGACAGCACAACAAGCATACCCACAACCATACCAGTGTATGTGTGCTGCCAAGGGGATTTTCTACTCTTGGAACAAAACTTCTGATTTAAGTAGTGTAAAATTGAAAGGGAATATGCAAAGAATACACCACAGGGTACGTGACTCTTTACACATACCCATCTATTTTCTTTGACATCAGATGCCTTGAAAGTCAAGCAACTGTCTGCATTGGATTATGCTAGGGCAAACAGTTGACAACTCAGAGCAGTTCATTATCAAGAAAGTAACTGCTGCCATTATGTCAGAAGGGCAAGTAGTGAGCTGTTTATACTATGATAACAAATATTCTTGGGCCCTGATGTTAGCAAAAACAGAAATAGAGAAATGGAATCCTACAAATTTGGCAAGAGACATTCTGTTCTTCCTCAGATGTGTAGAATATGTAATTCAGACCAACAGTTAAAAATAAAATACTCATAAAATAATGAAATACTGGAATGTGTAGTTTCTCCAAGTACGCTTTTGTCTTTTTAAATAAAAATAACTCCGTGCAATGCTCACTGTTTAATGCTTGAAGCCAACTGCTCTGAAATGGAAAGTCACTGAAAGCCTTACATTTAAGCAAACCTGTCAAACACATAAGTCTTGAATTTCTGTTAGATGAAGGCATATGGATGCCCCATCCCTGGAGGCATTCAAGGCCAGGCTGGATGTGGCTCTGGGCAGCCTGGTCTGGTGGTTGGCGACCCTGCACATAGCAGGGGGTTGAAACTTAATGATTACTGTGGTCCTTTTCAACCCAGGCCATTCTACGATTCTATGGTTCTATAAGTATGAAATCACATCTTTGTAAATATATTTTTGTTAATATCTCACTGATGATGTCTGCATATGCCCAAATGTCCTGAAGTTACCATTTGAAACACAACAGAAAAGACCAGGAGATCAAAAAGCACAGTAATCCAGGCTGCAGGTATATTTCGTCAAGGTTTTCTTTTAATTTCCAAAGGAAAGATTAGGACGTTCTGTTGAATCATACACTTGTGACCAGATTCAAAAACGCAAATGAACCAACAACCCGGAACTTCATTACTATAGCTGCAATTCTGTACTTAGAATTATAGCCAATGAGATATCTAAATATGTGCATCTTCTGAACATGCAATAAATTGCAAATATTTACAAAACTGCATTTGCAGATGATGGCTTTGGACCCTTTTACAAATTCTGGCCTTCAGCCACACGATTTTAAGGTAGACATAATATTTTGCCAAAATGCCTCATAGCTTTGTTCTAACACATTAAGAAAACATTGACCTGAATCTGGAGGAAACAGAAAGCTCTAGAAGTTTACTAAAGACAGACACACATTAAACAGTAAGAGAAAATGTATACTCACAGGGGAGATGCCAGTTATATCATAACCATATACATTAAAATCTAAGAGATGAAGTGAAGAAATGAGAATGTTTTGTATCATCCGAGTAGAATGGATCATTACCTGATTATTTTTTTTTATATTGCTCTTTTCTGCATTACGCAGATTATGACAATGCGTGACGCTGGAAATGACAATGGAGCACAAAGCCTGGTCTACCACTGTTTCTAAACCTGTAGATAAGAGTGCTTTAATTTTTTGTAGTAACAGGAGTAAGATTATAAAAAGTAGTTCTTTTTGTCAAAAAACCATTACACAGCAATTAGAAAACTTACTTATGGCTATGGAATAGAAGACTGGACTGAATATGTATTTACTTGGGTCTAGTCAAATTCCCACTCACATTAAGTGCAGACTTCCACTGAACTTGTTAGGAACATGGTAGGATCTACAAACAGATCACAGCTGTAAAAGCTTGTTAATAAGTGAAGAAAAAAGGCATTTGAACATCCACTCCAGTGCACTTTAACATATTCATCTTTTTTTCTGGATCAAGGAAAAACAAAGCCAAATCCTCACATCAAAATCCCAGCCGTAATCCAGTGCAAACATATTTTACCTGCATGCATATTAACTTTTTATATATATAAATTATATATTATAAAATTACTCCATTATTGTTTGCCTTTATTACTTTATTGCACTAAGGATGTGATGATCTCCAGAGGATCAAAAAGTAATTAATACAGTGGGCACAGTACAAATCTGAGCAGATAAACTTAAGATGAAATCACAGTTTGAAAATTTCTGATGACCGTGCTGACCCTGCAAGGAGAAAAAAACCAAACACAACAGAATGGGGAAAACACAAGGTGGAATGTAATTCATGTCAGTGGTGAACGAACGTGACGTTGAACAACAGCCCAGGTTGTTTTAGAGCCCAAAGTTATCCCCTTAGTCATGTGACTGACTGTAAACATCAGCTCTATATAACAACATTTCAATACTGGGATCTCCTAAGAGGTGAAGAATCACCAGCCAGCAGAACTCTTGATTGCCTGAATATAACAGCACAGGAAGAACAGCACAGAAGTAGGACTCTGACTTTATCAAAGAGTCCACTAGACTAGATACCTGCTGTAGCTTCCACCTCCCTGTTTAATACAATTACTGTCTTCAGGGAGGAAAAGACTGGCATTTTTCATACCTTCACCACACTTTAAAATTATTTTGAGAAATAATACTATATTCACTCTTAATGAAATGTGAGGATATATTTTACTGCCTCTTTCCCTTTAAGATCTGTGTATTTTGAAGCGTTATCAATAATGACTAGAAAAAAACACAGAAAACAGATAACCTTCATGTACAGCATGTATGGCTGTGCTTGTCACAGAGCAATGGACATCTTTTCAAGTCAGGTTCAAGATGGCTTCAACTCTGTAACTCCAAATATTGCTTGTAATGATACACTTTAATTGCTGTACATAGTTAAGGCTGAGAAAAGTGAGAAAATGTACTCCAAGTTAAAGACAACTGTCTGCATGGTAAGCATACGTACAGTTCAGACTTTGGATAAGTTTGAGAGTCATGCATCACAAGCACACAAGCAGTTGACTACGCTGACACACCTCCACAAGACTGATCTGTTATTTTTCTCCCCAACCTCCTGAGCACTGTGAATGACCACGTAATACTAGACAGCAACACAGATATGAACCACGGGACAGTAGCAAAAACTTTTGCCACTTTCTCATTCCAAAAAATGTTAAAATATACTCATACGTATGGATTGGTTCTACGTAGGAAATGCACAACGCAAAGCATTAACAGGAGACCTGTTTACCACACAGGGCGCAGGTAAAAATCCAGCCCTACAGAAGACATCGACTTTGCCTCAAATACATACACTGGGTTATAAGTAGTCATACATTAATAGCCTCTGAAGTGATTTAAGTCACTTTCTCAGTTTCATGAAAAGCAACACTGTTGGAACAAGACAAAACCAAGATCTTCTGAAAGAGGAATTTTAAACATTAATCTCATACTCTTAACTCAGTGAGTGTCTGCTATTGGAACCACTGAAACTAAGTGCACAGTTAGAAGACAGGTCTGCACAGGATGAGGGCACAAGTCCACAACTATGCACTCAAAACAACTAGCAAAATTCCTAAAGGAATTAAGAACCTACAGGAATTAACTGAATTTGTGCCAAGTCACAGAAGCCACTAATGGAATCGTTATACGTATGCACTGAAGCTGCTAGAACTGATTTTATAAAGGGCTTAGTGTCTATCTGCTGTCTGAAAGTAATTTTTCCAACCTACAGAACCTAACTACTTCACCTTTCACACGTGCACACACACACTCTAATATTAAAGCCAAGAACACTGGAATAGAACTGCATTTAGAAGCTTTTTAATACATTTTTACAAACATCTAAGGAATTAGAGTATTTATAATGTAGCCTTAAATCATAATCATATTACCAGAATAATCTGTAGCATATCATTTCTTATGCTAATTACCTCCTAAAGGTGAGGTGGTAATTTTTTAATATAATAGCCATGAGAAACAAATGTATTTATTTCACAGCCACAAAAGTGAGATGCTTTGGTTAGCTAGCTTGACACTGAACTCAGAATTTCATCAGCAGCATCTAGCAGTAGTAAATATGGGTCTACACTTGAGGCTTTACAATTTTCAAGTCTCACTATGCCTATACTAACTTTCCATTTGTGTATTTCATGTTGATACAAAATAAAATTAGTACTTGTCTTATTCAAGTTTTACAAATAAATTAACAGAAAACAGAACTGGAAGGGAAATGGAAGTCATTCAGTCCAGTGCTCTAACCATAGGCAGAGTTCAAAGATACCAAAAGGCTTCCTGACCAGCGTGTCTAACCTCATTCTTTAAAATCTCCTAGAAGGAAAATCTAAACTCTTCCTAGACAACAATTTTCCTAGGTACATTGTGTTTACTACACTTGTCAGACAAACAAACATTACCAGCAGGTGATGAAACAGAGACAAGATAAGTGACAAAACTTGCTTGATGTCACACATAAGAATGACAGATAAAGGAATCTAACAGTTTATTCTCCATCATATTGTATCACACCGTCTTTTGCGATCTTCATTCTAAAATACTGTAAAGTGCCTTGCATATGAGGTGTTCCTCATGCCCAGTACTAATTTACAGTCATCTTCAAGTGTTTTAAAGCAGATAAATTCTGCTTTGTGAGACAGAGGAAGAAGATTATTCCATGGAATCTGGAGGAAAACAAAATGTAAGTAGGAAAATAACTACTCCAGTATGGAATTCAATCAGAACAATAGAGATGACCAATCATCTTTAAAATTACAGTACTCTTTGTTAAGCGAAAGGATTTAAAATAGAGAACTATTATTCAAATTACCGTTAAGTGCTCTTTAATATAATGCATGTTTAGATAATTGGCAGCAGCTCAGAAAATACTACCATCTGCTGAGCTGCCACCTCAGTTGCTTCAATATCTGCAGCATTCTTGGATTTTCACAAATTCCTCTGAATGCCTTTCACAAAAGCGTACCTGTCTTTTCCTAGAAAGGGTTGGCTCTGTTTAGCTTGATATACACCTATTCAAAAGTGGAATAAGATTTGTTTCAATGCTTTACCACATTCAGTGTACAGTCTAGGCAACATGAACTATGAAGAGGTATGTAAGTTCTTAAACTTGAGCTGGAGTGGGGGAAAGAGATAGGACTTGCCTTCAGATCAGTTCATGATGCTAATCCCTCTCTCCCCTATTTCAAGAGATTAACAGAGATATTACAAGGAAGGGAAGCGAAGGAAAAAGGAGAATTTCGTAAGACAAAGGAAGGAAATTAAGTACCTGTAATTTGTCAGAGACAAAGCAGAAAGTTTGTGTGCACATGCGAACAGGTTATGCTGTTAGCACATTCCAGTGATAAGTTATAAACATCAAGACTACAAAAAGTATGTGGAAAAGACAAAAGCCTAATAGATCCCAGGAGCGAAAGGTAGAAGTTGATTGTGGGGGTTTCTCCCCGAGGGCGAGCAGAGTGTCAACAGTCTTTCGAATGTGACGAATATCCGACTGCAGGATGTCATACGGAGAGCAGAGGTCAGCCTATCCCGAAGGGCAGCCATTAGAACAGAAAAGAACAGTGCATAAAATTAAAAATACAAAAATATAAAGATATTGATAAATTATCACAATATTCTAGCATAAACATGTAGGAATAGTTTCTTCCTAATATTGCCTTAGTTGATAGGCACCCCAGCTTTCTTTGGTTTCTCTATATAATGAAGCTACGGTACAATATCAGAAAGTCAAGTCAGAAGAGCTCAGCCCTTCAGGCTCTTCCAAAGTTATGCCCAGAGGTATGGGAGGGTTTATGTGATCCATTTATTCCAATGGGATCTACAACACCTTTCGCTGTATGCCTTAAATGCTTACATGGAATCAGCTGTAAAATCTCACTTGTACAATAGCAGACAGTGGGTTAGAAAGCTGTTAAAAGAACAAGCAGCAGCAGCAGCATGAAATCTCAGGGGAAAAAAAATACTTAACTGTTAGAAGTATGTAACATTCTCTAACATAACATACAACCTAGAATCTGGTATTCAAATACCACTTTAAAATGATACCCTGGAATGAAAACTGAGAACATCATCGACTGACTATCATTAACTTTACTAAAGTTTCTATGCTGAAGAATTAGACACTACATTCTTTAACTAGCACTTAGAAAATGTATTAGCAGATTAAACTTCTATATTCTTTTTGCAAAGTACCATTGACTTCATGAAGTATCTTAAGCTGGCTATACAAAATGAAGCATTATATGCAAAAATAATACTGACACACAAAAAATACTTAATATTATACCAACCCAAACAACAACTTGTACTTTCAAAATGCAGCCATCTATAATATTATACCATTTTCCAATGCAAAGGAGAATTTACTATCAATGAAGGTCAGTATTTATGAAAGAAAATACACAGGTAAGGAAAAAGATTATGTTTAGGAGGACTGTTGTGTTTCTGAAGTAGTTTCTCAGTTTCACTTGCTTAATGAACCGACAGTGCATCCAATAAACAAAGGCAGACGTTCCAGTTCAGATGCCTGTTTTCTGTTACTATGATGTTTCAATGTCTAGCCAGGAAGAAATTAACCTTTAAAATATCTAAAAAGCTTTTCTATCCTGAAAAGTGATTAGTGAAACTGGAAATGAGTGAAAGTGCAAAACTTTAATATTACTTAGGCCAGCTGACACATGGAAGGGGACAAACACTGCCTAGCACAAGGTTGGTATTTCTTAACACTAATATTATTTAGAGCAATATTAAATGCTGATGCAGTTATATTTGGCTTTTGCTTTGTTTTTTAAGGGTGAAACCTCAAAGATAGAAGAAAACACGCCAATCTTGTTTAAAAGTGAGAAAGGTCTAGTACTGCATTCAACATCTATGTCTGTAAGCTGCTTACCAGAAAAACTAATTTCAGCTTAAACAAGCAGCTCATTGACCATGTAATAATGCATTGCACTCCCACTAAAAACACTAATAAGCCCAGTAAATGCTGCTTTCATCCAAAATGACATATGAAACTTATTTCATACTTGCAACAAAGTACCTACTTTAAACTCTTACTTCTGTAAAACCTTCACAAACTTTAAAATGAGGGGCTTTTTTGAGTTTTTGTCAGGAAGGAAAATAAAAAAACCCAACCATATCTGAAAACAGTCTCTACTGCAGTCAAATGAAGTAATTCTGGAGCTAGGAAATGAGAGCTGGTAATGGGTTGACTTTTTATTTTTTAAAACAAAGAGCTAAGAACTTGCTACCCAGAAATTAACACACTGAGAAATATACAGGAGATGCCAAAGCATAGGAAAACAGCCACCACGTGCTGAAAAAACTTCCTATGAAACTGTCATGCGGTGCTTTTGTGAAATTCAATGACACCTGTGAAAGCCTTAGAAATTTCTGATCATTGTTGCTTATATTTGTGTCCTGCAACAATTAATAATTTGCTGTCACACTCTCACCAAAGCTAAAACATACATGCATTTTAAACTTCTGTAACGCAACTCTAGAAGTTGCCACAATTTTACACACGTAGTGAAATGAGAATTACCAAACTAAAATAGATATCAAGAGATAGTGAAAAAATATGAAAAAATATAGATGTTTACTTCAGTGCAACCCCCACCCAAAGGCAAACAAATAAGCAACCATCCACCCACCTCAAGCATTGTCCTTCTCATTTAAGAGACTGAAATCAACTAGTAAGAACTAAAAAGATTTGTATCACTTATCACCATTACATTTATGGACTGACTTGTCAAGTCCAAGATGCTACGCGGTTATAACAGACAGCTGCCAAAATCATGCATGCAGAATAAACACAGAAAGAAAGGAGTGAACAACAAAAGCACAACCAGCTGTTTGTGTGCAGAAACCACTCTCATTCTACGTGCTCCTGCAGTGACTGTGGAAACAGATATGCACATTTCAAATCCAACCCCCCAAGATTTCGATCCTAAAAAAAGGGTAAGTTTTCAGAACTAGATGAAAGAACGAAGTCTGTAGTGCCTACGCACTGTACTCAAAACACAAATGAAGGAATCTCATAATTAGGATTTAAATATTGCAACTGGAATACTGAGCCACTTAAGTCCATAGTGTAGGGCAAATAGCATTCGTTACCGAGCAAAGAATGAAAGGGTGGAGAAAGGTGTCCTACCTGATAAAACTTACTGTACCGCCATGGATGTCTCATGATGAAACTATGGAAAAGTAACTGATTATGTGGATTGATCAGAAGAGAAACATAAGCAGCAATGAAAACACACCTTGCATTAAAATGAGAGACGTGATTACTAGATGAATTACTAATAGACGAGTAGAAGATAAAGCTCTAGACATTCTTCTGGCTGATTGTTTTACGTTGCTTTGCCAATTTCAGCAAACAAAACAAGCCACTGTTTTTTCCCTGACTGTTTTACTTAAGCAGTAATTCCTACACTGACACAAATTGGTCATCTCGAGAAAAATTTTGGCTGACGTAGCAAAGTGGAATTGGTTTTCAGAGGAGATGAGATGCAGTAATAACCTCATCTGCAGGATTCTGAAGTCCCAAAAATGGTCACACTGAAGTCTTTTGTTACTTGAGTCTTCATGAGGTTATTTTATATCAAAAAAAGCAATTTCTTACCATCACTCCTATCTGTTCAATATGTGTAGTCCAAATAGCTGACTGAAAACTTGGGAAACACTGCAGAAGACTCCTATTTCCACCTAAGAAATCACTGTATGTCTTACTAAATGCTGCTCACCACTATTAACATGCTGGAACACAGGAGCTCAGTAAATCTGCTGTAATAGCCAGCTGTGAAAGAATTTATCACCATCTTTTATCAAGAGAAATTACCATTGTAACATTAATCATGATAACCCATGCCTACCTTTGTTTCAAACGACGTAAGATTCACAAGCTGTCTATGTGTAAGGAAAGCCTGTCTTACCTTTTCTCAAAAGTAACTCCTCTACTTAATTTCTTTGAAGTGGTCCCATAAAGCATTAAAAGAATCTCAAGTGTCCACACTGTTAAAATATTACACTGGTGTAACCTGCTGATTGTAAGAAATAATTTGTGTCTATGTAGAAAGATAGCTTCTGCAGCTGGTTCACAAACATTGAAAGTAATTTGTTGAATTTCTTTTTTGACGTTTAGATGTTTAGAAAGTCCTACTTCTGATACGCTATACTTGTTCACTAACTGACAATTAGTAAAAATGCGTACCAAAACTTGCACAATTTTTGCCTTTCAAATAAGACTTTGCATTTACAGCTTTGTTTTTGTCCATGTTTCACTTGTAAAGCAGTATTCAGCCCACCATAGCTCAGCTGCTCTTTTGCTTTGCATACGAACTTTTGTTAACATCAATGAAAGTGCCTAAGAAAATGGATTAGTACGAATGACATCGAGGAGGAATGAAAACTTATGCTAAATTATATTAATGATATGAAGATTAAAATAGTCTACTTTGCTATCAAAATAAATACAGATTCTAATGTGGAAATGGTCAAAAATGGCACTATATTTTCAGACTGTGTGTGAACTACTAGGTGAGAATTTCTTCTTCTAACTAACAAATGTATATGAATATTGTCATATCGTTGTGACTGTTGCTAGTTTTATATTACAGTAGTATTCTCCCAAATAGAGACCTAAATATTTTCATAACATCACATATATACTCATGTCATTCAGACTCTCCTGATCACTTTGAATGCCTCCAAGATAAGGTGTCAGTAAGAACAGAACTGCATTAGAATTGGGACTTTTGAAACTTCAGAGACCACGCTTATAAATGTGCAAAGATATAAATAAAGCTAAAAAATAGCTTTATTTTTGAACCCCAGAAAGTGTGAGATGGTAGGTGCAGTACAGGTGGTCATAGTAAGCAACACAGTTGGTGTCAATAGTGGGTTCACATGACACTAACAATCCATTCCCAGCACATACAGCACATCATTCTGAAAGGACAGGCACTCCTACTTGCTACATTGCTTCCAATTGCTTATGTAATCAGTATCAGCCAAAAATCAGGAATCTGCCATTCTACGGTTGTTAAAGAAGAGATGAGGCAATTCCACAGTTTTTAGTCAGCAGTGTAAAATACAGTTCTCTTTCATACTTTTCTTAGTAAGTAAGCTTGTAGTTCATGGGCACTGCATAATATATTGTCTTCAGGATTTCAGATGCTTATCTGCCACTACCACTTCCTCATATCAGGAACAATTTTTTTGTTTCCAAAAATGATAGCTTACAAAGATTTATGATACCTTGGAAATCAAAAAGGCCCTAGAGGAAAAAAGTGGCAAAGTTGGACATATTCTGCTTGTCCTGCTTGCTATTCTCACTATTTTCTTAGCTGAACTGTGCAGTAAGAGCCATGCTATTTAGTTGCTTATTAAAGGGTCAGTCATACCCTTAAAACATCCCTCTGCATACAATCAGGAGCATCAGATGGTCACTAACAAAGTGATCTTAATGGCCCACTGTACTGAAATTCTCCTCTGGGAATTAACAGATTTGCTGTATCAGCTGGTACAAGTAATTCCAGAATCATCTACATATGAGGTCATTACACAGAGAAGCTCTCATTCCTTTATTCTGTTTCTGTGACTTTGGTCAAGATGTCAAGCCCTGAGGCTCATCTGACACACCCGGATCTGGATGCCTACTAAATTTTTCTGCCCTTGCAGAAAAGTTTGCCAGAATCTTTCTGGAGAAAGCAATTCTGACACAAGAATCAAATGCTGAAAGCAATGGAGCCGGTAAGACACCATGCACATCAGCACAGTAACTACAATTTCTGGTTTGCTTTTTACATGATTTGATAGTATATTATTTTAAAGCTGTGGAGTTCATGAAACAGTGCGTGCTTTACTCCATTCCATAGGCAAACAACTGGATCTATGACAATTTTAAATCTTCAAAAAGCAAACAAAAAGTCCAGCAGTATTTTCAAGCTAATTCTCAAGAATTAAACCCAAGTATTACAAAAAAAAAAAAAACAACAAAAACAAAAACCTGTCTGTATTAGGATCCATCAGCAAAGCATCTCTCCAATTAAGATACTTTCCAAAAAAGGGGAAGGGTTTGCTAATTCCTTTCGTTGCATTGTTCATAGGTAGCTAGGTGAAGCAGCAGTAAGCACACCAGCAGCAGCTCTTCAAAAACTTCCTGCCAGCTGGCATACAACTTTATATTCCTTATTCCCTTCCCTCCAGCACACAGAAACATTCTGTTATCTACCAACTAGGCCTGGAACACAATGGATTTTCACAACATATGGCAAACATATATTTGCCAATTACCAGCACTGAATCAAATACGTCCTCAGAGTACTTACACAACTATCAGAAATCTACAATTGCAAGCAGTTCACTTAGCATTTAAGTGAATTAGCTTTTCCCTCAAGAGAAGGTAATGCTTCTTTAGATTCATAAGAATTGATAGTTTATAAATCATATTGATAAGGTCTGATCCTTTACTTAAGGTTCTGTGCAACAAAAAAAGCTTTAATACTCCCCCAAAATTTCAAAAATTCTACATTAATTTTAATGCAAGTTTTAAAGTAGAGCAATAAATACATGAAAAATGCCTATTTACAGAAAACAAAGGTATGTTTCCAAAAAGTTTACTTATAGAGATCCAGAACTGTTAACGAGTGTGAATAGTGATAAGATAAGGGGGAATGGTTTTAAACTGAGACAGGGGAGGTTTAGGTTAGATATTAGGAGGAAGTTTTTCACACAGAGGGTGGTGATGCACTGGAACAGGTTGCCCAAGGAGGTTGTGGATGCCCCATCCCTGGAGGCATTCAAGGCCAGGCTGGATGTGGCTCTGGGCAGCCTGGTCTGCTGGTTGGTGACCCTGCACATAGCAGGGGGTTGAAACTGGATGAGCATTGTGGTCCTTTTCAACCCGGGCCATTCTATGATTCTATGAACTAATTTAAAAAGAAATTATTGGTGTAGTTGGCTTACCTTTCTATGATACAGGGTGCAAAGATTTTAAAATGTTCTGTTTTACTTCTGTTTTTGAAAGAACTCTTCACAACAACTGCTCTCGGCCTTTTCTTTCCCAGGAAAAGAACCTGACATGAATTCTAACTCACTGAATAATTTGTAACGTAACACAAGATAATAGGGCTGATTAACAAACACTCCATACCTACTTCATCCATAAGCCCACAGCACTGAGATTTTGAACTTATTATTCTTCATCTTCTTTGAAACGAAATTTTAGTGAAATTTTAAATAGTTCTAACATCATAAATTACCCAATGACAGCTTAGAGACCAGCCCGTAACACTGAATTCATCACACTGATTATGAATCACTCCCTAGAGTTGTAAGGTTAAGTCTTCCCCTCAAAATTCCTACAAATAGCAAAAACGAACTGTTACTTCTGATTTCCTCCAAATGAAGTGCTAAAATGTAGATAAAATATAAATAAAACTGGAATTCTTTTCCAGTGTGAAATCTTTGCAGTATCATCTGTTCCCAAAGAGGTGGTGGAGGAGGAAGACAGACAGAATGTCCTTCTATTCCAGCATTCTTGAAATATAGGCTAAAAAGCATTCAGTCTTAATCATAGTGCCATATGCAAAAAAAAGGAACTACATCATGCAATTTTCACATTTTCAATTAAAAAGACGTCATAAGACACTTCTACATTATTTTCAGGATCCAATATTTTAAATCCAAGTTTTTTTAAAGCATGCTTCTAGACCATAAAAGAATCTTCAAACAATTCCCAATGAAACCCATAATTCACTACGTTATTTAGAAGGGCATTTTTCCTTATTAATTTGAGAACAGATTACCCAATGAATGCTACCATCCTTGAATGGAAAAGCAGAAAACACCATGCTCTGCAATTTCCCTATTTCCACAACTTATATACAAATAGGACAACCTTACTCACAGGTCCATCCCATCCTTAACACACAGAATGGTTTTCTTCCCATCACTGCAGAAGTATTTCAGTACATGAGTGTGTTATTAGTCACTTTCACAATACATACTATTGAGTATGTCACATGGTAGAAAAGGAAATGTCATCAATTAAAAACAATGAAGCCCATCTTCTAAAAGCAGTAGGTAAAAATGTAGCTACAGTTGTATACAGAAAAATCAGTAAACTTGTGCTTAATTACAACCATTTTATTACTCATTTACCATATTCCTTAGTGCAAACATAAGGCTGTGCTGGGGATAATACTAAATCACAAATTCAAGACAAAATTTGCATTCTTAAATGCTGTAGCATCAGTTAAATGCACTAAAGCAGCATTAAATCATACAATTTAAAAATTGAAATCAAGCAAGATGTCTTTATTGTTGAAAATTGCTATTTCATAAAGCTATCCCTCAACTTTCAGAAATTCACGCTTTACATTTTCTATCATCTGGAAATGGTAGACAATTAAATTACCTCTGGTATCCCCAGCTTTCTACATGCATCCAGGAAATTTTCAACATTTCTCCTGCATTTTGCCATGCTAAGTTTAGGCTGCAGAAACAGGAAAAAAAAATACATTATGACAAAAGAAGTCAATACATTCATTCAGTCAATAAATTTATCTTTTTTGTTACTGTATTGATGCACCATTTCCATTATATTTCTCCTGATAACAAAGCATATAATTCTATTCAGCCTTTTTTTTTTCCTCCCCCTCCAACTTTATAAAAAAATACAAATACAATCACAGTATGAAAGCTATGGATACTATGTGCTTTTATTTAGTGAAGTCATCAACGCATTTAAGTCTCCACTTACTTATCTCCAGCTTAGGAGGTTCTAAAACCTCATGCTCTGTGATAGAACACATTTATTCTTCTGGATAGCAATTAAACTCATGACACATTTCAGTGTAAGGGGAACAAAACACCACCCAAATCATTATTTTACTTGTTCAATAGAAGACATGAAACAAGAGTAACTACTAAATACCCATTTAAACCTAGAATTCACAATAACATCAGGGATTTTAAAGGACTAATTTCCAAGGCTCAAGTCATTTGAAAGCTGTTTCTAGCAAGAGGATATCATCTATATAAAGCTGAAAAAAAATGAAAATGGTTTTAAAATATTTACTATTACAGATAATAACTCAAGTCAGCAACAGAACTTCAAGAATTTACACCAGGAACTCAGTTTTGTGTATTTTTGCAATGTCATACCTTCACCAAAGACTCAGCAGAAGTAATTTAAACCAAGTGACAGTAAAAGAAACTTGATGAGACCATCTCAGAAAATGTTTTTTCTTAACATCTGTCTTCTTAGAAACTGTCATTTTGTGTTACAATTTATGTAACCAAATATCATTTCACATTAAATGAGTAAGCTTTGTGAGGGATTGTGTTTTTTTGTTGTTGTTGTTCTTTGTTTGTTTTCAAAACAACTCTCCTCTACAGAAGCAAAGTAAAACACAAGAAACATTCAACTTACTACTGCTGGTGAAGGTACATGAATACTTCCTACTGACCGAGGTCGAATGTGATTTACTAAATGGCAGAGAACTACACCATCCATGAGAGCAGACCCCAAGTCCTCAGGCAAACATATCTTTAGTCTTGTTTCAATGTTCTGCAAATAAAGAACATGTACACACTTCAACAGAGAAACAAAAAAAGAAAGAAAAAGCACATATCTTCTCCTAATCTCCCATGCTGCTAGATAAGTACTCCGTTTCAGTTTACTGGTAATCCCATTTGTTATGTAATTAATTATTAAACAACTACAAAGCCCCTCTAGCCTATGTTGGTTGCTGAAGTATGTAAACTCCTTTAAAGAAGTCTACATTTCCAATGCTGCTATCATAATTTGCATTTATTTTTATATACATGCATATAAGAACATACATGTACCCAAATAATTAGTAGTGTGATCGCACTATACATAGGTGCTTTCTTCCACCAGGACTTCCACCTAACTATCACAAATTTTATCAGCAGTACTTTGAATTAGAATTACATTGTGAGCAGAGAGTACAAGATAATTATTCCCCAGTAGTCTGAAAACTACTTACAAAGAGTTAGAGAGATGAAACAATACATAATACAAGACAAAACATTCAAATATAACACATATCCAAGAATTCTCTTTCAAGTCAAAGTCCCATTAAAAACAATCTGATATTGCAAAATAAAGTAATTTGCAGCAGATTTAGAAAAATGTTTCAAATTCTTTATGTGCAACTTTCTGCATATTTCCCATGTACCAAAGATGGTTTCTAAATCCAAAGTCAAACCAAAAGCTATGATTGCACGACACGTTCTCCTGTCTGGCTTTTATGAGAGAACTGGCAAACCTGCTACAAACAGTTTTATACACATTAATAAATTAAAAATTTCTTCTCTTAAAACACTGATTTGCTTGTTGGGAGACTGTTCCATGAAGTTTGGGGTGCATTTTTATGATGAGTACAGCCCATGTACAACAATTCTATTGCTAGTTTCTAGTTGAAAGAAGCCATGCCTGAAAGTTTTCTAATACTGAAAAGGTCTTCTTTGCCATCACTGAAAAATACACGTTTCTGTTGAATAGAATTCATGTTTTTTTTTATTAGAATTAATTAATTTGAGACTCTGCTAGCACACCAATTCTATCCTGTTTTTTGCCATCATTGGAATTGCACTTTTTCAAAATCAGCTGTACTACAGCAGCAGACTTTTTCCACTTTGCACATCAAAACTGTTGAGTGTGCACCCTTCAAGAGAAAAAAAACCAACCCTATTTCAAGCATTCGTTATCTGATTCAAAAAAATGCCTGTATTTGTCCAATTTTCATTATGCCTTTTACTTGCCAGATTGAAGACTTCTCCAGTTGTTAAGAAATGCTTTATAGATATCATTCTCTCTCAAGTGATCGCTTCATCTTTTCTGAGGAAGTTACATAAGCTGTTAATTCTACCAGCACATGGAATGCTCTTTAACTGTATGTCACTCAGGCAACACACACAATAATTACCCATTTACAAAAACCTTTTCTTAAGTACAAATATCAAACCGGAATCAAGCACTTCAAGAATGGCCTCACCCACATTATTTACAAAAGTAATATTGTCTCATCTGTTGGGGTTTTTGTTTTTGTTCTGTTTTTTAATGTTTTCCTAATTATGCATCTTTCCCAAGGAAAACGAAAAGCATGAGATCAGCACAGTTCTACCAACACTCACGTACCTCACGCAGCTGTTCAACAAGCTCTCTCTCTTCTCTCATCTGCTCCATCTTCCTCCGAATTGTAAACTGTGGGTCTATTGATTCCAAATTTCTTTGTGGTCTTAAGAACACTGTGATTTTTAAGATGACAGATTTTAGTTTAAAAACCAACACTTCGAGTTAATTGTTTCTAAATGAAGCAAAAGCCTTCAGCACCATCTCTGACAAAAATTTTCTCTGCCATGAGGTGAACAGCTCCGAAGAGCACCAAATATTATCAATGGAGTTGTTAATTTTTTAACCAAATCCTAATGCTGACAGGCAGCTTCTGTCAGACAGTTAAGCAGTAGCATTGTACCTCAGACATTCTGATCTAATTTGACAGGGAGCATTTCATTTAAGCAGAACTCTCCTACAACATGGTAAGCTGTGTAACAAATTGTGACAAGCATCCTCCTAGATTGGACACAACTGCTTACTGGATAAGGTTATATTTAAATAATCTGCCAAACAAAATAACGTGCTAGATTTCTAGAAACTTAACAGTTGTTCAGTGAGTCTGCCTACATTAAGAAGTCATATTGTGAACATAACATTGCATAAACACTCCTCAGCACTCCCATCAACCCTATGTCTGTGGACTGTATGACTTTCACAGTTTAACTTATAGTTCCCTGGAATAATTCATGAAAGCTCTGGATGTATACGCTTGCATACGCTGTCTTTTGATGAAGGACTTTTTGAATGGGTCTGAAGAACAAGATGTATGCTCAATTACAGTTTCACAAAATGCAACTGTCACTGCTCAGACAATTTATGTGCCAACCTGATTATTACAGCAAATGACAGTGCTTGAGAAGGATTCTGTATTAGTAATTTCCTGCCTCTCTCCTGAATGCAACACCACATCCTGGGTACCAATTAACAGAGTGCAAAGCCCATAAACCTTTTTTCACCTGTTTTACACACAGCTACCATTCAATCTTAATTTTATTAATTTAAGACAGCTAAAGATTCAGATTTCTATCCCACTGAGCCCTTATTAGAGAAGACATACCCACTAAATATAACAGCCAGGTTAGAGAAATTTCTCACAGACTTTGAAGTGGCCTTGGTTTTTGTGAGCTGGCTAAATTTCCTGCAAACAGTAGGTATCAGCACAGACTCTTGCATCAATTTCAGTAACAAGCTTCTCTATTCTCTAAGGAAGTTAACTCACTGAGGACTTAAACACATTACAAGCAGTTTTTCCACAATATTATTTTCATGGAATATTATCCCAAGCTCAAAATAATAAGCCCCTTTGCTTTAGCTATGGCTGTTAAGATTGCAATGAGCAAAACTGATTGCCAGAAGCTAAGGAGAACACAACCTTCCCCTGATTAGTCTCTTCCTCCTCTATTATGTAGTCAACAAGAGAATGGAAAGGAAGGAAGCCGCATCTGGGATGACTGCAGCTTGCTGAATTTGCAGAAGAAAAGAGAGGATAATCACTGAGTCAATCAGTAACACAACAGAACAGTCTTTTATTTCCCTAAAGGGCAAATCAGCAAATTTTACCCCTACAGTAAGAAAAAAGATGAATTAGTCAAACTATAGGGTAGGTGCTCATAAGTGTAACCACAGTAAATTCAATTGAAAACTATGGCATCTCAATTTTTATTTTGGTTGCAGTTCAATTGATAGTTTTCAAAATCAGTCCCTAAAATATATAATGAAATAAGAAATTGAGATCTTGATAGAGGGAAATTTCACCTACATTCTGACAAAGAAAAATGTTAATGAAGTCCCAAACTCAGTAGAGAGACAACACATGAAATTGCATTCTCTAGCACCTAGGACTCCTGATACACAAAACAAAGTTTGTGTGTAAGAAACATTTTGAAATCCCAGATAAATTCACTGACCTGACATCTCATCTAATTTTAGGCAAGTGAAATAAGTAAAAATAATCTAAGCTACTTCTCTAGCCAAAGGGAAACAGACACCATCTAAGGTAGCTCAGCAAACAGGAAGCAATTGTTGCTTGCTTATTAAAGATGAGCTGCTGACATAGCCATAAGTTACTTACTAAAGGCACCAAGACACAGTAAGTTACCATACTTGATTTCTTCCAGTACTGGACTCGCAGAGTCTTTATTTAACTTTATCTTTTTAAAGGGCAACTGAAATCTGTTATTCTACTGTTAAAGCAGTGAATATAGGAAATGCCATATTGCAGGCCATTTGCTAAACAAAACTGCTGTTAATCTGAGCACTCATACATTACAGAATTACTAATCTTTATCCTTAATCCCACAAGCATAGTGAAGGAGTTTCCTGGGAGAAGATGCAGGACAGAACGACAGATAATGCCTACAGCGTGCTACATAGCTTCACCAACCTCACCACCAAATAGCATCTGTGCACTGGCACGTGAACGTGTCAACTAAAATCATTTCTTGTGCTGACCTCTCAGAAATAATATGAATAACATAACCACGCCTTGAGATGCAGCATTTTCACAACTGTAGTGGCATTTAATCCATGCCTTTCCATAAGGGCAAACTGCCATCTTGGAATAGACTTCTGTTTACAGAGCACTGTGTCAGATACATGCTTCCTAACATTTTGTAGAGGTATATGTACAGCTATGACTTCTGTATATACGCATATCCAAAAACAGGCTGTTAAAAATAACCGCTGTAGCAACTGTTGTCACAAAGCATAACAATCTATAGACTTAACTAAGACATTTCAAAAGCATTACCTATTAATTTAGATAACTTTAAACACTAGCAGTTAGCAGATACATGAAAGCATGCATGGTGAAAATTCAACCATTAGAAATAAGTTAAATGTTATTTAATGAAGCATATGATTTTTTTTTTCAGTCCTAAAGTAACTCCCGGGTTCTCAATGTGCAGAAACTCTTGCCACATTTATTAAAAAAAGCAGCAATTTTAAGTAAAGACTTTCGTGTTAGAAATAGTCCACTACACAAATCTAAAAATTCTTTCTCCCACATATTATATACTTAAACAAATGCTCAAAGAGTAATACCATATTTAAAAGGTATTTGAATACCACTGTAGTTTTAGTAGCAGCAGCAGCATGTCAGATTCTCTATTAAAGCATCATTTAATATTTATGTCCAATTTTGAAAGTCAAATGGCATTTTAATATGGTCTTCATTTAGTTTGGCTCTAGCTGTCCTTTGTTCAGGCCTTTGCTAAGTCAGTATGAATGTCCCAAACACAGTTCAGATTTCAGACTACAAACATCTGTTAATGAAATGCAAATATCAAACTTAGTTATTCAATACTATTCATGAATGCACTAAGAGGAAAACTGAAGGCTAATCTCCTGGCTATGAGAAATTGCAATTAGAAGAAGTTTATGAATAAAATGAAATAAGATTAACTAATTTATATTTAAAAAATCAAATTGAAAGTATTAGTTATAAAAGTTTCAGCTACTTACTGAATTTAAAGAAAAATTATTCTAATATAGGAGGTTTTGGCAGTCTTAAGTATTGCTTGCTTCTCTGCATTACACGTGTTTTCCAGCAAGGGGAGGCCATACATCACAACATGCCTTTCTCTTTTAGACAGTAAAACAGAATTTTCGCTTTCTGAATCCATAGTTAAGTAGTTATGAAGTTATATATTATGTAGTTTCAGCAAGCTCAAGGTTAATAAATGCAAAGTATGTATTTTGTGTATTACAGTAAAGGAGAAATTTCCTTGTGAAAATTTTCATTTTTGTACTTTGCAATGCAAGTATATTTAATGTACTTAAATCTCATCAAGGATTGAGTATCCTAAATACTTAGCAGACAACATTATCCATCAGAAAAGCACCTTAACGATTTAACCTGCCTCTACTAATATATCTGACAAGAAGGGGTTAAACTGACTAGTGACAGGAAAAGCTGAAGTAAAGCTGAAAGGTTACAATCAGATACATCTGTGCTTGTTTTATTCAGTCCACATTTGTTTAAGTAACAGTGAAGTTATTATACTGTTATTTGCCAGATTAAAAACACCCCAGTGTTATGGATATTGGTTTTATGAGACCTGTTGCACGCTTTATAATCTGCCGGAAATTCTGCACTCCTCCTCCCCCATTACAGATCAGTAGCTAGAAACTACACCACAGAAGAAATTACACTGAGTAAAGTATTAAGATGCTACTGTGATGGCATTTCTATATCAAATGCTACATCTAGTATTACATTACATGTTACTCTATATACATCTAGTATTAGATATGGAAGTTGGCAGCCCTGCCTGCAGCAGGGGGGTTGGAGCTAGATGATCCTTGAGATCCCTTTCAACCCAAGCCATTCTATGACTTTATGATCTATACTATCAAGCTGCACAGCAATGGTGAACGGGTCTGAGTACTGGCCTATGAACATCCAATGCCATTAAGTTATTGCTTCCTGGCACAGTTTTGGTCTGTGCAATCCCAGCTCTCTCCTACGTGACATGTCTTGGTACAGCTGGGAATATCCTTTGCACAGGCAAAGGTGCCAAAAGGTAAATTGAATGAAGCCATCCTGTTTTGGAAAGCGAAAGTGTTTGCTTTGGTATGGATTTGAATCATGCTGTGCCAATTAACCTCAGTGCTGCAGAATGATTTCTGGTTCATTTTACTTCCTAACAGAGTAAGATATGCCCAAGACTATAAACAGCCTTTGAAAAACTCTAAATAGAAAGGCAACAGTCCTGATTTTAAAATAACACGAAAGACTGCAAAAGCAGTTTTCTGTTGTAACTGCCAAAGGTAATAAAAACTAATATTTGCATTTGTCTTCAGATTTGGATAACACAAGAGATGTACCTCCCCTAAACATATATGCACGAAGTAGTCTATACTGCTCACATCATCTAAAGAGTAAAACAAAAACAAATCTAGATTAACGTAGATGACATTATTTACTGAACTCTTAAAAATATCAACAAGATTAAGACTGAATCATAAACTGGTAGAAACTGGTAAATGACAACTGGAATTTACAGTAGTTTATGTCAACATACAGAAGTAAAAAGTGAGTGTAAAACTCAGATTACACTGGGATATATTATACTACCATACTCTGCAAATGTAAAATGACTATACAACCTGCAAGTCATGCAGAGAAAACCCTTCATGTTACCGAGTCCTTAGCCACTGCCAGCCTGCCATGACAGAAAATTCCTTAGCATATATAGAGATATATATAATCTTGAAGAGGTGTAACACATTTATTTTCCATAATAAACCTAAACAACACCAAGAAAAAATAATCTGATGGAGATTGTTATCTTGTTAATTAAAGTTTACTTCAAAAACGGCTTTCCAGCACAATTTTCCATCTGTGTGCCCTTAATTTGCTTATAACAAAAGCCCCACTAATACAATTCCTTATCTCTTAATCAGTTTTTAAAACTGTATCATTTGTAGTATTCTCAAAGCTTCCTAACTGATGAAAGTATATTATTGATATGATTTTTCTTGCAAAAACTAAGTATGTAAACAACATAATAAAGTTTAGCAGCTTAATGTTTATAGAATTTTATTTCCAATCACAGACTTCTGCATGTGACACCGAAACTGAAGTTAGCAGTAGTAATTACAAAACAAAGAATTTGAGTAGTTGAGTATTGGGTTAGCAAGGGCAAATATTGTTTATTTCCTGAAAAACAAAGCATTCTGGAAAAAAAGAAATCTAAGATTTACTTATTAAACAGAAAAGTAACTCAAGAAAGTTATTTCTGAATTAAAAGCAGTTCATAAGGAGGGAATAATACAGCTTAGAAGGTGTAGCATGCCTGAAGAGACAATATTACAAAGAAGAATCAACTGGGGAAAAAATGCTTATTGTAAGAAATCATTTACTACAGCAATAACCTTGTTTATCTTTGGTAACAAACAGCTGGAGATTCCATCCCAACTAGGTTACTGTTGGATGGATGTCAGTGGTCTCTTGCTTGTCTGACTCTTTCAGCTTTGTTTCTTCTTGGATTCCTTCTCTAATTAAGTTAGTTATACACCTGCATCAACAACTGCAGATGGGAACTAGATATTTTTAAGTCAGCTTTTACTTACAAAGTCATAAACCCAGAAAAGACAGCAGCAAAACTAATTGCTGCTTGAATGCAACTTTTATAAACTTGAAAATAGAAGTATATTCCAATCTGTATTGGAAATAGCTCTGGGAATAGGTATCACAGGAAAAGTTGGTTTGCCAGACTTGAACACAGTGACACTCTCCACTCATTTCCTTTTGATACCACATATTTTACAGAAAGTTAACATGCATCCCTTGAGGCGTTTGGTATTATAAACATTTGCTTAACAGTACTAGCTTTCATCCTTAGCCACATGGGACATTTGCTGCATACTGAGTTTTCTGAAAGCATAAAATCAAGTAAATGATGTATGGAACACCTACCATTGTCACTGTCTCCTTCAGATGGTATACTGTAGCTAAAGCTGTCCCATGTTTGTGCCTGTGTAAGTGTGTTGAAGGAGACAGGAGGAAGACTGAGGGATGGGTCTGCTGAAGGGGAGTGACAGCCAGTCCATGGTGGTGTAAGGACCGGGGTGGGGGAAGAGGGCAGGCAGCAGCATTGCATATATGGCGTTAGGGTTGCATGGCAATGAAGATGCAATTCAAAGGTGATTAATACAAAATGCGTAATTTTTGAAGAAAAGAATGAAAGAAAGGTGGTGCAGAATAAAAAGAACGAAAGGTTATATGTTAGTACTTGCAGATCAGACATTATATGTGCAGTTAAAGCTGTTAAGCTTAACAAGATCATTGTAACCATAGCATTTCACAGAAATTGTTTACAATCACGTTTTAAGAAAAAGTACCCATAGATTTTATGTTACAGTCTTGAGCCTGTGAATCAAATGGTAAATGCATCACTGAAGTTTCAGCGTTCTAAATTAAGTAGTTTGGAAAAGAAGAACTCAGTTATTTTTGCAACTGTTCAATGTGTATGTACATATAAACAAATTGTTACACTAACTTCCCAGCTAATTTCAAGAGGTAGCAAATACACGGAATTCTCATTTAATTCCCTGAATTCTTGTCCTGTTGAAATATGTATTGTAAGAACGTGCAGTAGAGATGTTTTCCTTTTGCTTTAATCACTTCATAGTTTATGCAGCACTACTTATATTTCTTGCTAATTCCCACAATGTTAAGACCAAGTTTACAACAGGCTCTAGGAAAGTTCTGGCAGACTTTCCAGTAGTAGAGATGTGCAACACCTCCAAAGGAGGATCCAGAGTCTGTACCACAAACCCTGGCAGACCTGCTCTGTATACAGCATTATAACAAGCACAAAATCACTGATAATTCAACTGGGCTCGCTCCAGCACACCAGACCTTCATCTGTCCAGAGAGGCTGCAACAACACAGCCTCTCCATCCTTTCTGCCTTCTGTCTTCCTACTACTAGTCATGACAGCACCTCCTTTTCTCCCCTCAAATCCTCCAGTGGACCTTCTCATTCTTTCCCTCCCATATCTTACTTCATGCTTGTCTTCTGATGTGATTGTGGAAAAGCTTTCCTCAAATCTCCACTCCATGGTGTTTCAGAAATGAACAACGACATCCTTAAAATATCTCATCCCTGTTTATCTTGTCTACACCATTCATCCTTTCAAAGCTTTCTACCGGCTTGCAACCTTTCATCACGTAATTTGCATCTCACCTTCCTTACCCTTCACAAAGATGTCACTCCTTAAAGAGTTCTTCCTGTATCTGATCCCAGTTCTCTATCATTTCTACCACCAAAATGAGTTCTTTCCTCACTTCTTGCTTTTCTGTGTATGTATTTCCACATCTCATCTACTTTACTGCACACACAAGTCACATCCATTCTCCTCAAACTAAACTGGAGATTACATGCTACCTCTGCTCTGAATGCTAAACTCTAAGCCTGAATCAACTGAAAACCACTACGTAGATCAAAAAACTGCAAAAACACGTAACAGAAGGAAGTCCAAGGTAAAGCCCAGTTCTCAATTTATGTAATTCCAAATTAGCAACAGGGAACTTAATTGTGTACTTTCTCCTTCTCTCAAAATTCTGGAATCCGCATTAACAAGATGATAATTGAGACAATGTTGTATAAAATTTCACTTTAGACTTTCCTCCACATTTACCTGTTCGAGAGTTCTCCCTTTTCAGATATGCACTTTTTAAAAGCCTCTTTATTGCTTCTGACTACAGAGACAATAGGTCAGCCAAACCTGAATAACCACAACACCACTCAAACTCCAAGCAGAATTCAACATGAGGTAACAGAACACTGATCTTTGGAAAATAATAAGCAGCCTTTAATTATACTGGCAACTAGGATTCAGATGATTTTCCAAAGTACACAGATAATGTATTAGGAACAAGATGTTTATATCTCATTTTAATGATTACAGCAAAGACTGCGAAACTCCATTTCTACAATTGGTATCACTTGATATTTTAATTAATTCATAAATCAAGTGCAGAAGATTTAAGTTTAGTAGCTATTTTGAGTGGCTCCATTTCAGAGCAAAAGCACATCCCAAGAACAAAACTTCTAATTGAACTTATAATTATTTATTCCTTTCAAGAATGATTTTTAAGGTTTTCAATTGAATATAAATTTGAGAAGCCCATTCCCTATAAAATATTTATAAGGATAAAATTATCTGATTTTTATTTATTTATTTTTTTTTTTTAAGATCTTATTACTGAGTAAACAACCAATCCTTAAAAAGACTCCATCAAGAAGTCAAACACTATTATCTTTCAAAACATTTTCTTTGGATACCAAGTCAACCATCAGATATGAATTTTCCCAATATTTTGGCTAGCTTTGAAATGAGAGATCTTCAGTCCTGTAAACATGCCAGAATGTACTAGTATAGCACATACTAACGCAGAAGCTTAAGCTACAGTGGCTTCTTCTGGAAGCACTTTACTTTGTGTGTGTGATTCTATTTTTATTTTTTTATTTTTTTTTTAAGCATAACCAGAAATCTAGGATATTTTACTTTCAGATTTGGAAGAGACATAAGTCAAGTCACTAAGAAACAATGAGGGGAACAAAATCAAACAGAAAGCAACATTCATTAAAAATAGATGAAAACAAACTGAAAATAAGCTCTCCAATTTCAGAAAGGTATGTTTGCATACATTTTCATGGAAAAACTGTTTCCAATGAGCTCTACTAAATTTTTCCCTAAGGTAATGAAGAACTTGAATGAAAAAGTTATAAAGTTAAACTATACACTAAGCTGAAAAACTTTTATGGATCACAAAACTGCTGGACCTCAGCTCAGCTTTGGGGCACTGAAGCAGTATGTAGTTAAGAACCGCGAATTAAGACAGTGAGAGAATGGTTCAAATTCACTCAAGACTTGTACAAAAAGCTGTAACAGAAGAACAGTGAAAGAACTAGTTGTGGCAAACTGGAAGGAAAGATGTGCAGGATTCACAAATGTGCCAGTATCTTGAGCTACAAACTACTTCTATCTGTATTTTTTTCTTAGGTGCTGGCAAAACAAATTTAAATACTATTTCTACTGCGGTTACAGAGCAGCAAGATGGAAGGAAAAAATATGCAGCATCCCTGCTCCATTGTAAGGTTTTATTTTGTCACACTGTGTTACATAGCTAATGTACTGCTGTTTTACCTGATGCTGGACTTCAGGTTTTGCTATTATCAAATTCAACTGCCTTACTGCAGTATAAATCTAAGGCAACACCACTGAAACTGCAAGCAATGAGGTAAAAGACTGCAAAAATGGCTCTCAGCTGGTGGTTCTGTAGTGTACAATAATGGAAAGGAAAACAAATTCAGATAAATGGGTTTTCTATATCCCACAGCTGTGACCAAACAACATTATAGTATTGGCATAGTCAGCGATTCAAATATATAAATTTGTACTGGTACAAAGCAGCAAAACAGCAGATTATAATCAACTGACATTAGTATTCAATGAGGTTACACTATTTCAGTATACAAGGGGGAACTGGAGGAGTTCACAGAATCACAGAAACACAAGGTTGGAAATGACCTGCAAGATCATCTAGTCCAACCACCCTCCCATTCCTATCAGTGCCACAAGCTACTAAACCATCTCTCGTAGCTCCTCATCCAGGCGCCTCTTGAACACTGCCAGGGAAGGCGACTCCACCACCTCCCTGGGCAGCCATTCCAGTGCCTGACCACCCTCTGAGAGAAAAAGTTTCTCCTAATATCCAACCTAAATCTCCTCTGGTACAACTTCTTGCCATTTCCTCGGGTCCTACTATTTGCCTGGGAGAAGAGGCCAGACCCTTTTGCACCACAACCTCCCTTTAGGAAGTTGTAGAGTGCAATGAGGTCTCCGCTGAGCCTCCTCTTCTCCAGACTGAACAATCCCAGCTCCTTCAGCTGCTCCTCATAAGACTTGTGCTCCAGACCCCTCACCAGTTTCGTTGCCCTTCTCTGGACACGCTCCAGGGCCTCAATGTCTTTCTTGTAGTGAGGGGCCCAAAACTGAACACAGTACTCGAGGTGCGGCCTCACCAGTGCTGAGTAGAGGGGGATGATCACCTCCCTGCTCCTGCTGGCCACACTATTTCTAATGCAGGCCAGGATGCCGTTGGCCCTCTTGGCCACTTGGGCACACTGTCGGCTCATGTGCAGTTGTGCAGGTCTGGGTCTCCCACCACTAGTCTTATAGGAACGTTGCAGAACACTGCAATCCCTGCAATCCAATCCTTCTGGAAACTCTCTAAGAAAGATTAGCTATGCTAATTAGCTATGCTTTTGGAAAGTGTCTTTTTCTCTTTATTTATTACTGTCATTGGATATAGAATGTCTTGAGACAACTGGTATGCCAAGACTAGGAAACGTGTGTTAAACTAACTTGAATCCAAAATCACAGTCTTACATTCATTCAATTCTCCTACAATACTGCTTCCAGTTCCTGGCATCAGATAACAGATCTGCCCAACTTCTATATCATAACAATGCAGGAAATTTAAAATGCTTTCTTTATGAAACAAGGTTTGTTCAATAACACTTTCTTTGCTCTGCAAACCTTCTTAAAAACAAATCTATGGGTACAATTTCCTAAAATACATTCAAATATGAAACTGCTGCCATTATTGCCAAGATATTTTGTTATGGAAGCTACAAGCTTATAGTGATTTACCAGCAACTGACTAAAACCATTTGTGGTGAATGCGAGAAAACAGAATTACAGCCACCGAATGCTGAAGCATACCTAAAATATTAAGGTTATTCTTTAGAGGTGATGTGACTTAACAGCACTGACAATCAATGCTGACCACCTTAGCCCAGAGAAGAACAGAGTTTACCTGTAATTTATCCTGCTTTCAAGGGAAGCCCTCAAATACATTCCAGTTTATTTTGTTGACTTCCTCCTACTTTTTTCCCTCCTCTCCAATAAAGTGCTGCATGTTAATGATGGTAATACAGATTTGGCACATTGCAAATTCGTTAAACTCAGTTGCAGGCTGAAGAAAACATCTCATCTTCCTCAAGCCACTTCTCCTTGCACAATTATAACTACTGAGAGACTCATGCATAAGCATTTTCTAAACAAGTCTGATTATTCACATATTATTTACCAACATATTTTATCATCTTGTATATTTATACATGTATATTGTTTATATGTATATTATACATGTGTATTAGCATGTGCTTATTTTTAAATGTGTGTGTGTGTATATAAAATTAATAAAACACCTGATTTATCAGTAAGGGGTAAAAACTAATGCACATAAAATACATTAAACAGAGTTAATACAAATTTGATCTCAAGTCAAGCATATAGACAATGTTCTAGCCTTCGGAATACAGAAAGTGTTTTCATCACTGAATTGTAAGAGAAAATGAAAATACAAGTATCTATTAATAGCACGGATGTGAAAAAGTACAAAAATTGATTGATTTTCTTTCCTACAATACCTGATCGTGGCTTCAGGCCAAAAGGGATTGTGTTGTTTGTAGTAGGAGACAGCGTTGGACTTTTATCTTTGTTCTGTATAATTTAAGAACATAAATTCAAATAAGAGCAGTGTCCAGAATATCACAGGGAAACTGACTGAATTAGCAATACTGCATGCTACAACTATTTCACCACAGTCTGATCACATAGCTTTGAACCTCTAACAATCTCTCAGTTTCATTCAATACCACTCCTTTACTGGAAAAGAACTTTCTGACTGAAGTCTGCAGCATATTGGCCCTAGCTATAAATAAGCGTGATTGTTTCTCAGTTTTCTCCCACAAAACCATTTGGTTCCATTCAACATACACTTTTGTGGCAGAGTACATTTAGAAGAACAAAACAGAGACAATTTTTTTTTCCTTAGATGTGTTTCTTACACTGAATCAGAATTACCATTCTGCTTAACTATTTCTCCTGAATTCTGCCTAAAATGCAGAAAGGTGGAAGTTAATCATAGACCTCACAGTAGAACCATGATGGTTATACCATGATAAGAAAGGAGAAGTCTTATAACCAACCTCCAGAAAACAAATCCTATTTAAAAAACGATTCATGAGAATGGAATCTATGGGAGTACCATCACCAACACCGGGTGCTCGTGAGTTTGTGAGGTGCTCATATACAGTGTAAAGTAGAGGAAGAAACACTGGTTTTGCACAGAAAATAGGAAGGTTCCATAAAGAGCCCACTGACCATCCACATGCTGAAGACAAACAAAATGCACTGTCATCTTACCTCATTGTGAGAGGGTTGGCCACTTGTATTCCAAACAATTACATCATTCTGCACAATTGGACAGAAAGAAAAAAGAAAGATTTTTTCAGCAAATGCATTGGTCATACACAGTCATACAGTATTCTAATCACGACAGTCAGAGACTCATTAATATTCAATACTTTTCATCTTCACATTTTTCAGCATTGTATTGGTTTTGTTTTCTTTACCACAACAATTTTCACAATTTATATATACTTTGATGCAAGGCTAACAGAAATACCACTTAAAAATTCTCCTGTGGAAATTATTCGCACAAATTTGTCTTTAATTTCTTATCTGCAGGCTCTCAACTGATTCTTAAGTGTGTTTGTAAGACTTGAATCTTTGTTCATTCAAGTGCATTATCTAACATTGTTTCACAGATTTTAACTGTTACCAGGAGTTTAATAGGGGAGTAAAAATTTTAAATATAGGTTTGAAGAGAGAAGCATTCTGCAAGCAATTCCTTTTGTAATTGCCATATAGCACACCTTTTGTTACCATTTTTGCTATAGCTAACCTGGAAACACGGAAATCATGTCAGTAAAATATCAAACAATTGTTAATTCTGTATAAATCATAACTCAGTAGAAATAGGATTGGCTTAGGTAAAATGGATTATAAATTCATTCAAAACCCTTTCATTAGGGCAAATTTTTTAATGGCGAAAAAGTGGAGATTAAAAATACAGCCCTCAAAATATTGGTCCCAGCACCTTAAGAATTTTCTGAAAGTTACTAAGATGGGAAGGAAGATTACACACACATTTTGATAAATGACCTTTCCTGGCCACTACTTTAGCTTGAAAAATAAAATATGATCCTCAGCTACCAACTTCTTTCACAATCTTACCTCAACCACTGTATTACCTACAATTAATAGAAGGAAATTTTAGTAATCTCATCCCTGCCAATTTCTACCTGGAGATTAGCATGTTTAAGCACTCCTATGCTCAGCGGTTGTCCTTGTGACAGACAAGCTAGTTAAATCTACACTGCAGGTCAAAACTCTCTCACAACATGCAAGTCACCAGTCAGAGCTCCAAATTTACATTCAACCTGAAAACTACAAGTGCTTACTGTATGCAGAATGATTAGATTTGCTCTTGCAAGACACATTTCTATTGAATGGAACATATCTTGTGCTTCCGCCTGCATAAAGGACTAGATTAGGCCCTCTACAAGTTTTTAGGAAATGTCCTCATTTAAAAGGTTTTTAAAATGAATCAGCAGCATTCTTGTTGAAGAGATTTGTTAAAATACAGAATGTGCACGTTGTGCATTCTGACATCAAATTAACTTTTTGTGTAACACATTAGCAATGTAGTTAAGAACCAATCCCAAATAAAGTATGTTAACTCCCATGTACAATACAAGAAAACCGTGGAGATACAAACTTTCTTTCTTTAAAAAAAAAAAAAAAAAAAAAGATAAAATTGAGTTACAAAAAGATCACAGGAGTATTTGCTAGTAATGATATTTGAAAAGCATCAAGATATACCAGTAGGTTTATGTTTGCATAAGATACACTGTACTAAAGTATTGTGAATGCAGGCAGAACTTTCACAGGTCGTTTTGTTCTCAGAATTCTCTTGCAAGAACATTCACAAACAACTAAGTCCTGAGGTAAGAAAGTATGAACCAAATATTTAAGCTTGAATTTTTCACAGTTCTTCATTTCTGGATCACTGAAATACAAAGCTGACAATATTTTTGATACTTTAGAAGTATCATCTCAACACACAGAGTCTTCTTTGTAATACAAAGCACGTTAAATTCATTGCTGCATACAAAACCTTAACCACATGAGCTGCGGTATTTGGATTAAGGGTGGGAAGAGAAACCAGATCATTGAAGATCCAACTCTGATAATACTTATTTTTGCTAATGATGTTTATTAGAAGAAAATATATCAATTTCAGCCTTTTTCTTGATAGGTCTTAATTAACATCCCATTTATATTCAGGTAAGGGAAAAACATAAATAAACAAAAGAAAAATACCACCACCAAAAATCCGAAAGGGCTTTAACTTCCCTACCAGTGAATGGAAGACAATGACTCATTCCAAATGTTTCCATATTTATTGTATCTAGACACCTACGTACCTGATTCAATGACCATTTTTCACCCTGTTCACATGTTTTCATTTCATTCTTGGCTTTCTCCATAATTAATTCCCTCCTCCTATGAAATTCTAGTTCCTCTTCAGCATTTTCTTTCTGAAAGATATATTACTCTTTAGGCTGTGAATCACTGGGAATAGAAGTGTATCTTTTTTTACATAACATTTTTATATCAGAAGTATTTCCAACAAGTACTGTGATGAAAAGCAAACTGTACAGTAAGCAGACACTACATCATTGCAGTTCCAGTGCTAAAAGATGGTCATTATGTCAATCTAAATAAACTTGGAGTATACTGAAAGGATTTAAAGAACAAAGCTAATATGAGGCATACTCAACATGGACTCATGAAGGGGAAGTCCTGCCTTGATAATTTGATCTCCTTCCATAAGATCACCTGTTAGGTGAACAAAGGGAAGGCAGCAGATGTAGTCTCCCTGTATTTCACTAAGGCTTTTGATACCACTCCTGACAGTGCATCCTTCTAGACACGTTGACCAACTTTGAGATAAAGAGATTCATGCTACGCTAGGCAATGAAATGGCTCAGAGAGTTGTAGTAAGTGGAGGGCTACAACTGGCTAGCAGACAATCACTGGTGGTGTTTTCCGGGGCTCAATCCTAGGGCCACTCCTGTTCAATGTTTTTACCAATGATCTGAATGCAGGATTGGAACGCATCCTCATCGAGATGATTAGTGATGCTGTACTGGGAGGTGCTGTTGTCCAAGATAGATATGAGGCCTTGCAGTGATTGAGATGGATCAGACCATTGGGCAATCATCAACGCCATGAAGTTCAACAAAGGTAAATGCCAGTTTTTGCACCTGGGACAGAGTAATGTTAGACACAGGTACAGACTGGGAGACATATGGCTGGAAAGCAGCCCTGCAGAAAGGATCTGGGACTGGTGGCAACAGCAGGCTCACCTTGAGCCACCAGTGTGCCCTGGAAGCCAAGTGGGCTCTGTAATATGGAAAGGATGCTAAGATTCTTGAGAGCATCTGGAGGAGGGTGACAAAGCTAGTAAAGAGCTACAGGGTTTGTCTTATTAGAAGGAATTGAGGTCCTGTTGTCCAGTCTGGAGAATAGAAGACCAAGAAGTGATCTCATTGCACTGTGCAGTTCCCTGCGGAGGGGAATTGGAGAGGTGGTGCCAGGCTCTGCTCTTGTGAACCTATGGCAGGAGCCATGGAACAGCACAAAGCTGTGCTAGGGAGCTTCAGACTGGATATTAGAAAAAATCATTTACTTATGAGAATCATCAAAAACTGGAACCAGCTTCCAAGAGAGGCAGTTGATGTCCCACACTTAGCCATGGTCAAGAGACATTTGGACAATGCTTCGTTCATATGCTTTAACTTTTGGTTAGCCTCAAAAGAAAAGGCAGTTTGACCAGATGATATTTCTAAGTCCCTTCCAACTGAACTATTGTATTCCATAAAGAATACTAATTCACCAGTCAAGATACATTTCAAATAACAAGCAATACATAACATACTATAAATTCCAAATCATACTTCATATACTCCTTCCATAACTGGTGACAGCGCATTAGGAAAAGAGTAATCATTAATTTACAAAATATTTTGGAGCTATCCTTAATGAATACTGTTTCCTTACACTAGAATAGGGATATTGGAAGAGAACAAGAATACACATAGTGAGCTGCGAACAGTAGCAATTGATTCTCATAGCCAACACAACACATGAAAAAGATGGCTGTATGGAAAGATGACTATCTTTCTACAAACTGAGTGGAAAAAAAGGAAAAAAATAACATGCAAAAGTAAGTGATAAACCCAGAAAATGAAGTTATTTGTGCATGTGTGTGTATGTATGTCTATACACACACATATATTATATACATAAATATATATATATAAATATATAGTATCTCTCTATATACACATATATAAACAACAATTACATTTAAATTTTGAAGAACTAGTTGTGTCCTCCAGTCTACCATAGTTTTCCTTTACTTACTTGGTAGATTAAAAATGGATGAAATTATTGGCTCATTTCCTGTCTTACCCCTCAAATATCTTATAATATGTTCATTAACGTACCTGGCCAAGGGAGGACATCTCCATCTGCATTTGACTGCTATGTATAAAGAAACAAATGTGAATATGTAATTTATTTTGTAGACTATTCTGCAACACTTCTGCTAACTAATAAGTTACAGATGAGATACAGAAGCAACAGAATTTTATCTCACAGAAACCACAGGACTGCTCTTCATTTATATGATTTTTTTTTTGTTAACTATTTAGTACTCAATTCAAGAATTCAACTATTCTCTGTATGATTCAAAATAAAGCCAGATAATTCCTTTGCCAGAAAAAGTGACAGCAGTGAACTTCAGCCCAAAAAGCAGAAAGATACGCTAAGTGAAAAAGCAATATCAAAACAGACTTTTAAGCTACAGAACAGTGTAGTCATAAGAAGAAATGGCTATATGAACTGGCCAAGGAAGGAGAAACAAGGACATTTTAGACTGGGAATGATAAGGAGGTGTCTACTGTTCAGAGAATTAAAGCTCTAGAAAGCTCTACATCATAGAATCAATGATGAAAAATTAGCTTCTTAGTTTTAAAATGAGCTTAATTTTTGAAAGGGATTACACACCGAAAAGCAATAGCAAGCACAGGGACAGAAGTACCTGCAACACCCATCAGTTCTTTCAAGCACGACAAGCTTCTGTTTGTTTTCCTTTAATATATTTAATCCTTTGTTTATTCACAGACCCAGTGTAATTCCACCTGACTTCAGACACTTAAAAGATGCATATAAATTAGACAGCCTTGCCTTCTATAGCCAGGAGAAACACCTTCACTAGTAGCATCTTCCCTTTTCTCCTTTTGACCTCAGAGAAAGACTACCAGAACTTCAGCACTACTTCAAGTATCTTCTTTATGCATCCCAGAAAGATGGGATGAAGCACATAGAAAACCTTCTCCAATTCCAATTCAAGTATTAACAAGAAGAGGAGTTTGTACAGACTAAAAGAGATAAGACTATTCTACAGGAAACTCAACAGAAGTTATAAATACATAAGACACCTGCTATTTTAAGCATACCTGTTGGGATCTTGTAACAAATCTACTGCTTCTCTTAGTTGTTCTATCATTGCTATATCAATAGTTTGTTCTTCTGACATATTTATTCTATAATAGAAAACAAAAGCATTCAAAAAAAGAAAAAAAAAAGAGGTAGAACAGCAATTATCAGGGGTTGTCTCAATTTCAATTTGTGAACTCTACCTTCTAACTAAGCATGCAGCTAATACAGAGGGAAGGTAAAAACAGCCTCTGTGCAAACTAATAAGTGCTGAAATTTATGTAAAGAGTGTCTTCAGAAAAAAATCACCAGCACCTTGCCTTCAACAAAACTTCCCAAACTAATACACACATACAAAAAAAAAATGTAATGAACTAAGAAACTAGGATCTTTGCATATCCATTAAACAGACCAACTTCAAAAGCTGACTCCTATTAACCACATTCACCACATAAATTATTACAGAATGTGACAGTTCTTTTTAATGGACCACAGCATGCTTTCTTTTGCTTTTCAAGATTTGGTTGTTGTTGCTGTTGGTTGTTTTTTCTTTTTTTTCCTTTTTTAATTTATTAAAAAAATCTTCTGATAGTTCTGCCAACAGTGTTCTTTTGGAACATGCTTATTTTTCCCTCCTTTCAATTTTTATTTCTAATCACATAGGACTCCACTGTTCTGAGGTGAGAACTTCACAGTACACTGTCATGCTAGAGCTGTTTTTCTTATGAACACTCTTCACTGACTGATGTTCACTGACACTGCACTTGAGCTAATACCTATGAACTATTGATTGTTTCAGGGTTAAAATTATGACAAAGTAAGAAAAAAATTTTGAAAAGAAATCCTGTGCATTAGATTTTACAAGTCAAATTGAATTTTTAAAAACAATAGCATAAGCAGACTACATATCAAAATACCTAATTTTAAAACCCGGGCTCTACATTGGCTAAAAAATGCCAAATTACAGCTTTATTAGCACATACACATTAGTTGCAAGCTAAGACCCATTTGATTAATCAATAACATACAACACACCACATTCACGCACAGAAAGCTGCACTGCTGTATGCTTTTAAGTCTACAAAATTCTTAACTGAGAAGAAAACACCAGATTTAGTCATCTAATGAAATGATACAGTTAATTACTTACAGACAAAGCAATACTTACATTTCTTCTGTTTGCCATTGTGCGTCCTCTTCAATTCTCAGTAATTCATCACACTCTGCTGCTCTGCTCTGTAAGCAGACAAAGTGATATTAAGAATTGAACTTTGCAATTAAACAAGCAGATAAGTTTTCCTTTCAGACTCAGCAGTGACCTATTTTATTTAACAGTTCAGGGTGGCTAGTTGAAGCAATCCAACACTTCTGCTTCACATCTCACTCTATCCCCTTTTAAGATACTCATTACATGATCTTATTTTCATTGTTGAGATTTTATTGAGGTCAACAGCCCTTACCCTCCTTTAACTGCAAAAAGAAAGTCAAGTAGCATGAGAATTCTTCATTCTATGCCCCAGATTTCATTTGTGCCTTTCTCGTGTACGCCAACAATGGTTCAATTGAGCACGACTCTAGCTCTCATCTTATTTACTCTCCTCCCACATAAAGCTACATTTACAGAGCAAGGAAATTCCAAACAGACAAACTAACAATTATGTATTTAATCCATAACTATTAATAGGATTCCTACTTGGTAATTTTAACAGCTCTGTTTAAAAAAATCAAATCAAAACAAAACTGACATGCTACAGTTCAAATCAGTTGGCCTGTTATTTGGGATTCAGTGTAGGAATAAATCACAGCCTCCATTCTATTCATAACTGTGAAATGCTACATGTTAGAAAATTGAAGTCCCTTACTTATGCTTTCATTTACAATCTTAACAAGAAAGAAACTTTGAAAATTTCTCTTTCTTGGATGAATTACTGAAATAATTCAGCTGTCACTAAAGACAGAAGCTCTATGAGTAGAAGTGTAGTAGTTATAGAAATAGAGAATAAACAGCAGAAAACAAGCCTATCCTTTTTTTGTGTCATGGGCTTGGCACATCTGTCGCATCACCCTGTACCAATAAACACTATCCAGTTCTGTGAGATGTGTCACTGAAGGGTATACCAGCTCCTTTAACATTCCCCAAGGATGACACATTTTCCAGTAACAATCCTTAGTAGAACAAATAAAGCCATTCTTCACTCTTTTTTTTCAAGTTACTGATACAGAAATGAATCATATGATTTTTCCCATAACAAGGACACATTAAAAAAAACTAGCAATTGTTCTAGAAGGCAAATCTCAGCCTCTGACATATTTATATAAATAGATATTGCCTTACAAATCAGGAATAACTTACGAAAACTACAGATTTACCAAGCCTGAACTCTTCTCCACTGCCTCTGGTATTGATTTAACGTTTTCACAGAATCACAGAATGGCCAGGGTTGGAAGAGACCTCAAGGATCATGAATCTCCAATCCCCCTGCCACACACAGGGCACCAACCTCCCCATTTAATATCAGACCAGGCTGCCCAGGCCCCATTCAACCTGGCCTTGAACACCTCCAGGGACGGGGCATCCACAACCTCTCTGGGCAGCCTGTTCCAGCACCTCACCACTCTCTCTGTAAAGAACTTCCCCCTGACATCCAACCTAAATCTTCCCTCCCTCAACTTAAAACCATTTCCTCTTGTCCTGCAGTTATCTACCCTTTCAAAGAGTTGATTCCCCTCCTATTTGTAGGCTCCCTTTAGGTACTGACAGGCTGCAATGAGGTCACCCTGCAGCCTTCCCCTCTCCAGACTGAACAAGCCCAGCTCCCTCAGCCTGTCTTCACAGGAGAGGTGCTCCAGTCCCCCGATCATCTTTGTGGCTCTCCTCTGGACCCTCTCCAATGGCTCCCTCTCTTTCTTTTACTGAAGGCTCCAGATCTGGACACAGTACTCCAGATGGGGCCTCACAAGAGCAGAGTAGAGAGGGACAATCGCCTCCCTCCTCCTGCTGGCCACCCCTCTTCTGATGGAGCCCAGGATACCATTTGCTTTGCTATTTTTTTGTTAACCAGAAATTCAGTTTCAGAAGTCTCAAAATGCATGCTAGTACATGAGCACATATAAACCAAAGAATACAACTGACTCAAATCTCCAAAAGAAAATGCCCGAGGTTCAAAATCCTCGGGTAAAAAAAAAAAAAAAAAATGCACTTATCTGTTCAAGTCATCAACTACTGCTCTCAACTGCCATAATGTTAAGAAGGTAACAGAAAATTCCAAGAGCTTGCTTTGGCAATATTGTCATACTGACATTCAATACAGTAGCTTCCCTTACTGAACCACTGTCCCGCTACACATTATTTCACATCATACTACTTTATTACATGACAGAGGTTATTCCCAAGGGAATAGTATTTGCTAAGGAGAATCAAGATGATGAACGTACAAGAACAAGCAAATAACAAGCACATACAGAATATAATCAGTCAACTTCAGATGTCTGTACTTCTACCTTTGCAAAAGAAGATGAAAACATTCTAATCCCCTTCTGTCTAGTTTATTCACCTCAAATGTGTACATTTGTTGAAAATCTTTATGCAGGAAACCTACAATGTGTTAACCTTTTTACAGCAAGCTTTTAGTAAAGAAATCACTAAAGAACAAGCCAATAGAAGGTAACTCATTATGTCCTAAACACTCAGCATAAATAATTCTTACAGTCAGTGAAGTTTTAGGCAATAAATCATTTGTGACCATAAATGCTGTTGAGTTCAGATCTGTACTTGTAAGTAATAGAAATAACAAGCAACAAGTGTATGCACTGAGTAAATAAAGTTTCCTGATAACTAACAGAGGAGGTTGTCACCTCAGAGGCTAGAAACAGTAAAACAGGATCTGTGAAGTTTTGTTGCTAGAAAAAAATAGAAGTTGCACAAATTGAGATTTTTTTTTTCAGAACCAACAGACTGGTTTTTTTTTTTTCTGTTTCCAAGAAGCTGAAAGGTAGTAAGTTTTCTCTTTCCAAGTATTACCTTTCAGCACACATTTTTCAGTAAGTGATACAACACAAAGATAGTACACAGCCTCTTCACATTCCTCAAAACTATCCACAAAAGAAGAAAACTGGTCCAGAAATATATATATTAAAAATCTTTTCTGGTCTATAAATCCAGTAGAGACTTCACTTCCACAAGAACGCTACAAAACACCACTTTCTTAAATATCTTCTTGCATTACAACATTTTGAGCAAAAATATCCAGCAAATAAATGTCAGGATAAAAAGTACGCACTTGAAACTTCATTACAATCTTTCAAAACTTACCTAATTATGTTTTTAAAAATAAATAAACTATTCGGCAGTTCTTGCTACATAATAAAGTATATTTCTTGAGTTCCCACACAGTGGTAATTACTACTGATTCACTGTTCATTTCTATGGGTCTTATTCTAGCTTTGCACTACATCAATTATAATTATAAATCTATTTTTGCATTCTGCGTCTTTTATGACAATGAATATTAACTGTGGTGTTTTATACATTAAAATGTCTGCAGTTCCTCACTCCTGATTGCTCTATGCTTAGGAAAGCAGTGAAAATATTTTCTGCCACTAAGAACTGAACACACACTTGCCTTAATGTAGCTCATGAATTCTGTAGTAAGAGCATCTGATTCATCAAGCCGGATTCCTGTCTCTCTTGATTTATCGTTGACAATCAAGTGAGAAGATCCCTGATGGAATTCCACTGAAAACAACAACAAAAGAAGACAAAATTATTTCCGGTTCAGCAGAAAATTTGCTACTCACGAGAACACTAAAATTATGAGCTGAAAACCAAATGAACTCAAGTTTAAGTTCAAATCATATTTAAAAGCCTCAAAAAAGTGGAGACTGTTGCATTCAAGGGAGAGATGTCCATTCATTGCAAAGTTTTAATAAATCAATATCCCTGGCTCAATACAGCTGTATATCAAAAACAGCACAACAAGCACTGATTGCGTCAGTTTTTAACTACATGAAACATGCCTTGCCAGTACTGGTACGAGAACACAGTTGGAAAGCTACAGAATTATTTCAGGACAGTCGTGTCTCAGTCACTGACTAGCAGTTTTTTATGCAACTTAGAAGTTATGATGTGCAACAAACATCCAAAACTCTCAGCAGAAGTCGGTCACAATGATTCAGCCTTGCAAACAAGGCAAATCTACTGTTTAACTACACTGTTTCTAGGACTATATACACCTTTAATTCTCCTGCTTGAAACAGTTTGATCCCTTAGTCTTACTATATCAGTTGTATATTACTACATTCTGATGAGAATCTCAACTGAAATTCATTTAATCTAGCATGAAGCATTCATGAAATGCTGATTTCTATTTACACGGTGTCCAGCTCACTGATATTATCCTGCAACTTATCATTAGTATGTGCAGATCATGAGGAATCACCTTTCATCAGTACATAAGTAACATTAATGAAGGTGTAACTTCAATAAAATATAGATATAACTACACACACTGTCACTCCACTTTTATACACTGCTAATTCAGAATCTGAGCTGGTACTTGACAAAGTTATTAGACACTGAGATTACTGACTTGGAAGTGTGTTTTAAAATCACAGAATGATTTGAGTTGAAAGGGACCTTTAAGATCATGTAGTTCCAACCCCCTGCTATAGGCAGGGACACCTCCCTCTAGACCAGATTGATTCTCATTTTTCTTCCCCTGATGAGAAACAGAATTTATTAACCCTTGAGACAAGGTGCAAGAAGTTCATTGAAACCATCACCAAAAATGACTATACTCAATTCGGTATAGTTTAAAACTGGTGTAAGTAAAACCTTTTTCTGTTTTAAATGACTGCACAGGCATACTTGAAAGCCTCTTGGATAAGAAGGCATTTACTACGAAGAAATTAATTGTAAAAATTCTTACTGATTGATTATAATATCAGCAAGAAAAGCAACTTAAGGTATTTATCCAGAGCAAAAACAAACAATGAATATTCCAGTGAAAAACAGTGGTAACCACAATGGTTCTAAGTTCCTGTTTTTAGACAGAAGACTAGAAAGACTAATCAGTACTCGCTGTGCTGTGACATTTTCAGACTCCATTTACAGTCTTATGCAGTTATCAACAGAAATTTCCTGTTTTTAACCTCCACAGTTTTGACATTCCAACCTTTTCTTGAGTTAGCATGGTGACCTGAATCTTCCTTTACAACCTGATCTTCTTCCACGATGTCTGACATTGGAACATTAAAGCTGATAGTATCTTCATCAGACGGCTAAGAAGAAGTCAGAGAAACATTTTCACACTAAATCCAAGGTTGATAAAAATACATGCTTTCACTAAAAAGCTAACAACTTCAGGAACTGCAATAACAGCAGAGTAGTTTCTAAGCCTCTTTGAATGGACTGCATGTTCTTACAGTTATGTAAAGGCTTTCCCAAATAATTGGCAACCACTGTGTTTATATGTGTTCCTGTATTTAACAGAGTATAACTGGATTCATTTTCTATTTGCTTTGGCAGAATTGCAAATTCAGTATCTAAGCTTGATTCTTTCCAAACAAGTGTCAAAAGCAACAGATTTTTCCTCAAAGGAAGAGAAAAATACATGAAAATTATTGCTTTTTTTTTTCTTTTTGCTTTTTTTTTTAAAGTAGGAAGAAAACTATTCTTTTATACTCATTGAGTCAGACCACAAATTCTTTTAATTATACATTTCAGAAAGATTCTTACTGAAGTACAAGTTACTTACTTATTTATAATTATTATGAAGTCCAACTAACTGCTCATTTGAATACCTAAGAAAAGACTTCCCAGGAATTAGTGCTCTGTTCAGCTGAGTAGAGCCTCAGAAAGAAATTCTAGGAAACATGTAACTGTAGCTGTAACTGCTTAGTACAACATCACTCTCAGGAAGTCAACCTTTTTCTTTGCCCACTCACACAAAATAGCTCAAGAAAAATTCAGAAGGCTTATTTCCAGCACTGCCTAACTGCCAGAGAACGGAAAGACACAGCATAGATGCACATGAAGATGCGCAAAAATTCTGAAGCTCCTGCTCTCCAGAAAACTTCCATAACCACAACACCACAGAACATATCAGCACTGAGAATACGAACTCAAGTTAATCTCCCACATGAAAAATTCAGAAGAGGAAACTAGGAGCCAGACATACAACATTTGTATAACATTTATTTGGTTGGAACGAGTAGACAGCATTCTGGTTTGGACTCCATTTTCTAGATTATCACTTAAAACTGGCTGAAAATTGTACTGAATTTTTTCTACTGGTGTTAGTAATTTGTCATCAAGTATCTCACTGCTATCTTCCAAAAACATGGATACAAAACTGGAAAAAAATCCCAATCTTCTTTTATCTTTGTTTTAAAGTTTTATGAGTGATAAATTCATGCCATGGACGTGGTTGCACAGTTTTCATAGCTAAAAATGTAGCTATACCTATTAAGAAATAAGAGTGTGGAGAAAGGGGCAACTTACCTCTGTTGCTGACAAACGCTTATCACCATTGTCACTACCAACACCTGAATCCGAGTCCTTTTTACTTGGGTAGAGGTCATCAATGCTAGATGTGAACAGAAAACAACTGAAAGGTATCACAGCATGTACAGTTAGAATTCTGTCCCATTTTCACTTCGAGAAAAATTCCAACAATTATCAATGTCAGTGAAGAAATCATAGAGTCATAGAATCCTTTGAGTTGGAAGAGACCTCTGAAGGATGTCTGGTCCAATTCCCCTACAGTGAACAGGAACACCACCACTAGATCACTCTGCCCAGGGCCTGATCCAGCCTCACCTTGAAAGTCTTCATGGATGGGGCATCAACCACATCACTGGGCAACCTGTTCCGGTGCCTCACCACCCTCACTTTAAAAGACTTTTTCCTTATGTTCAACCTAAATCTGCCCTCTTTAAGCTTGAAGCCATTTCCTCTTGTTCTAACACCACAGGCCCTGCTAAAGAGTCTGTCCACTTCTTTCCTGTAGCTCCCCTTTAGATACTGAAAGGCCGCACTCAGGTCACCTCACAGCCTTCTCTTCCCCATGCTGAACAGCCCCAGCTCTCAGCCTGTCCTCATAAGAGAGGTGTTCCATCCCTTGAATCATTTTTGTGGCCCTCCTCTGGACCCACTCCAACAGGTCCGTGTCTCTCCTGTGCTGACTCCACATTTGGACGCAGTACTCCAGGTCAGGTCTAACCAGTGCAGAGCAGAGGAGCAGGATCACATCCCTCACCCTGTTGGCTACACTGCTTTGGATGCAGTCCAGGACACAATTGGCCTTCTAGGTTGTGAGAGCATATTGCTGTCTCATGTCCAGCTAACATCTACCAGTACCCCCAGGTCTTTTTCGGCAGGGCTGCACTCAATCCTTTCTTTCCCTGTTTTGTATTGGTAGCAGGGGATGCCTTGAGGCAGGTGAAAGATCTTGCAATTAGCTTTGTTGAACCTCATGAGATTCACCCGGGCTCACTGTTCAAAGCTCTCCAGGTCCCTGTGGATGACATCTCATCCCTCTGGTGTATTGACTGCATCGCACAGCTTGGTGTCATCTGCAAACTTGCTGAGGGTGCATGCAGCCCCACTGTCAACGTCACTGATGAAGACACTAGAGTATTGGTTCCAGCACTGACTCCTGCAGGACACTACTCATCACTGATCTCCATCCAGACATTCAGCAATTGGCCACCACTCTCTGGACTTGATCCACTGCAAGCAAGTTCTTTGTCCATCAAACAGTCCACCCATCAAATCCACATATTCCCAATCTGGAGAGCTAAATGTTTTGGGGTGCCATTTCAAAGGCCTTACTCACCTCCCTGCCTTTCATGTGCCTTAGCACAGCTTCCAGGAGGATCTACTCCATGATCTTTCTGGGCAGAGGTGAGACTGACAGGTCTGTAGTTCCCAGAGTCATCCTTTTTCCCTTCTTAAAAATGAATGTGATGCTGCCTTTTTTCCAGTCACCATCAGGGACTTCACCTGATTGCCATAACTTTTCAAATATCATTGAGAGTGGCTCGGCAGCTACATCAGCTAATTCCCTCAGGACTCTAGAATGCATTTCATCAGGACCTACAAACTAGCTTAGTATGGATACAAACTACACATCTGCAGTCTGCTAGTAGTAAAGTAGGATGATGGAATGGTTCATTAGCTTATGGATTAATGAAAACAACAGAACAATCCATCATAAAGGTTGTTGCTTTTGTCTGTGCGCTGGACAAAAATATTTAGCTAATAGCCAAGTAGCACAGGATTCTGACTGAAGTAATTTAGCCATGTCACAGAAAACTACACTAGCTGAACTCAAACTGGAGTCAACTAATTTAAAAGTAACCATCAATCCATTAAAAATGAACTGTTAACTCCCTGGAGCTTGGAGTAATTATTAACATAGAAACCTCCTTTGGAGGCTTTAAAATAGATTTTGAAGTTTAATATTTCCAGAAAATGACTATAATAATTGCAACTGCCATCTCTTCAGGATTTTTATTACTGCCTAATATTACCTCTGCTCATTTTAAAGTACACCAATAGATGAATACACTTATCAGTTAACTATTTTTTTTTCCTTTACTTCCTTCTCATTTGCAATTCTGAATGTTGCAAACCTAAATTGAGATTAACACAGCGATTTTGAAAAGTGCTTTAACAATCTTCACATGAAGAAGGTATTTGATTCAGCTTAATCTCTGATTATCTGCTATCAGTAAACTCAAAAGATTGGAGACATTCAATAGCCATCTGGATGTAAACCTCCAGCTGTTCTTGCTTGGGGCAGGGTGGGTGGGCAGATATAGGGGGAAGGGTGATGTGTTAGACTATTTGAATCTAAGTACACTGTGATTTTTATCAGTACTGTGGAAATCTTAACCAGGTTGTTGTTTTCCTTTTGAAGTGTGAAATAATTCTCTAAAGCAAAGGATCATATTTTCCAACTAAACAAAATATACACACATTCAAATCGTTAACTGAATAAAATACATCATAAGAAAATTAAAGGTTAAACAGTAAGAATACATCCTCAAGCATCTATTTTAGCTTCAGTACTTTCTCTGTGACAGAACACTGAACTGCTAGTTATCAGCTGGTATCCTTTCTGTACTAGACCTTTAACAGAATATTGATAGGGTGACTCTAAAACAGCTTTTTTTTTATCCCTCAGAGTCTTAGCAACATCTCTGTTTGTATTTTCATCAACATTTTGTTTTTGCTGGGCATCCCCATAATTTTTCCATGGTTGTTTAATATAAACTTCTCACACTGGCAAAGAAAGAGCTGGCTATGATTTAGTTTCCAATTAGCTACAAAGATTCCCATAAAAAGGATCTCCCTCTCTTGGTCTAAGAAATTGAAGACACTGTCTTTCATTTTGCCAAATAAATTATTAATAAAATTTAATTTCACTTCAAAAGAATATCAACACTCACTCAATTCCCTTTGTTGGATGAATTAGATTAGATGTTAGGAGGAATTTATTTACCCGGAGGTGAGTGAGGCACTGGCACAGCTGCCCAGAGAAGCTGTGGGTGCTTCACCCCTGGAGGCATTCAAGTCCAGGTTGGATGGAGCTTTGGGCAACCCCATCTAGTGGGTGGTAACCATACCCACTGTGGAGGGGGTTGGAATTGGATGGCTAAGATCCCTTCTAACTCAAGACATTCTGTGATTCTATGATGAAAAAAAGCTTAACAGAATTACAGAACTCTAATAACACATATATCACAAAATGAAGCAAGAAGTGAATTTCTTTTTAGTATATTAATAGATTTACAATGAAGATCCAACACCAGGTTATACTACCTTCTTAATTACTTTCAATATATTCCAGTAGTATACTAGTAGGTTAAATTTAAGCAAAGGCTTACTTCCAAGCTCTTTCCTAACATGCTGCTGACTTTAATCAGAATCAGTTGTTAAAAATATTTTATTCTAAATCCTTCTAAGGGTTTCATAAGAATAAAATAAAGCAAAAGAAAGTTCTGCTTGGAAAAGAGCTGTCTAAATGGAACCTAAACAACAAAAACTGTAGAAGCTAAGGATAAAACCATTTTTCACTTTGTTCCAAGATAATAAATATTACACGCAAAAAATAAGATTGATCTTTATTCGTACCTTTCTTCCACAGGTTGTGGCAAATGTGGCTGTTCTATGGCATTAAGATACAGTGAGTCTGCTGTTTTAATCTGACAGGCCTGTACTGTCAGATATTTGAATATATGCACCTTCCCCTTTGTACAAATCTGTTAGGAAAAAAAGATGGGTTTATATGTAGAAAAAAGGAAACGTATTCCAAATTTCGCTTAGTGTAAAACTACTTGAAAACCAACTCATGAGGTCACAATAGAAATAACGTAAAGGAAAACAGGATTGTATTTTTAAAGAAATGATTAAGAACAACTTTAACAAGCGAATCAATTGAGTGCATCAGTATGGATACTCTGAGAAAACAGCAAAAGAATGTATTATATTTTAGAAAATCCAAATTCTCTCATAAAGAATTATGATTAATAAAACATATTTAGGCCTATTGCCAACTGTAAACTAAGTCATTATTTTACAAAATTAGTCAGCAGTAACATTTAATTAACCAATACATCCTTTACACACTGTCATACTGGTTTTATGGTGTTCAAGCATCTTTATGAAGCATTTCACTTGCCTTTACATTCTTTTCTTTGACTGCACTCTAACTCACATGCTTCCTGGGTGACAGGATGAGGGGAAATCGCCTCAAGTTGCACAAGGGAAAGTTTAGGTTGGATATCAGGAAACAATTCCTTACAGAAAGGATTGTTAAGCACTGGAATAGGCTGCCCAGGGAGGTGGTTGATTCACCATCCCTAGATGTGTTTGGATGTGGTGCTCAGGGACACAATTTTGTGGAGGGTTGTTAGAGTTAGGGTAGTATGATTAGGTTGTGGTTGGACTTGATCCTTAAGGTCTTTTCCAACCTGAGCAATTCTATGATTCTATGTTTTGAGCTTAGTAATTGCATCACCACGATTAGTTAAAGAAAGGAGCTTCTCTAATGTAATAAAAACTCTCAAATACTTCAACAGCTGCTGATCTAAAACAAGTGTACTAGATCAAGTTTGAATCTAGGGTCCAGTAACTCAACAAAGTTGTCCTTAAGCAGCAAACAGAAGTTCCATTTATGATCATTTCTCAGCATAGTCTACATTTGTAACAGGATCTTAATTTCCTCTACTGTAAATTTATTGTCATACATAGAGCAAAAAAAAAATAAAAAAATTAGTCATGTAGATTATGTTCTAGGCTGTCAGAATATGTATTTATTATGCATAGTAAATAAAAGCAAAAAACTTTCTAGAAATGGGCTTTTATTAACCCAGAACCGCGAGTTGGAAGACCATGACCAGGGAAACAAAATCCCAGGCAGCTCTGAACACCTGCAGGATTTGCTGCTTCAGCTGGTTTTCAGGGCCCAACAAAATTTTTCTCCTTCAAGGACAAAGAGGCCACCCAGAGAGATCTTGATAAACTGGGCTGGGCAATCACTAACCACATGAAATTTAACAAGAGCAATTCTATATCTGGGACAGGGCAGTCCTGGATATGTATAGAGAGCGGGAAACAAGAAGTTGGAGAGCAGTCCCACAGAAAGGGATCTTGAGGTTCTGGTTGTTGGAAACCAGAGTCAGCAGTGTGCACTGGCAATCAAAAGAGCCAATCATGTCATGGACTGCTAGGCAGGTAATGGAATGGACCACACCACTCTGCTCTCTGTCCGTGCAGTCTCACCTCAAGTCCTGTGTACAGTTTAGGGCACAACAAAAGAAGAACATAAAACTGTTAGAAAGTGTCCAAAGGAGGGCTATGAAGATGGTGAAGGATTTGGAGAAGAAGACCTATGAGAAGCTGCTGAAATCCTATGGTTTGTTCAGCTTAGAGAAGAGAGACTGAAGAGAGGCCTCATGGAAGCCTACAACTTCCTCACGAGGGAAAGGCAAGGGCAGGAGCTGATCTCTTCTCTCTGGTGACAGTGGCAGGACCCACAGAAAAGGCATGGAGCTGCATCAGAGGATGCTCATGCTGGATTATCAGGAAAACGTTCTTCACCAGAGGGTAGGCTGGGCATTGGAACAGGCTTCCCAGGCCAGAGGGCACAATCCCAATCTGCCAGAGTTCAAGTACTGACTGTAAATGCTCTCAGGTTTGAATTTTGGGTGGTCCTGCATGGAGACAGTAGTTAGACCTTGTGGATCCCTTCCAACCTGTGCTACTCTATGATTCCATGATTTATCAAGGAAGTTTCCCAACAACCTTCTTTTAGAAATTATACACATATACATTAAGTTTCAAATGGAGATAGGAGCAACAAAATGAATAGGTAGCTAACAGTGGAAATCTTTCAAAACAGCATTGGTTCAAGTAGTGTACAGACACAGAGAATATAGGACACTTTGTCTTGTTTATATAGTCACAGCTAATGCCTGTCATTACTCAAATTCAGATACCTGCAATTGCAGAAGCTGACATTTTATAGACTAAGTCATCATCCACCCAATATTAAGGCACAATTTAAATGACAGATGTTACTTACTTGTGCTGGTGGAGATTGCAAAGGATTGTTCTCAAGCAGCAGTACTTGTAACTGTGCCATCTTTCTAAAACAAATGGGAATCACAAGCACCTTATTGCAGGAAAAGTCAAACTTCACCAAGGGAAGCTGTACTAGTTCTAAAAACAATAGAAAAGACAAGAGGTATTATAGCTGCAGTGATTTTTTGTAATTAAATAATTTTTCTAAATAAACTTTTTTATTTGCGTCATCAGAAAAGAAAAAGAAGGACTATTATTCCTCATGTAATAAAATACAGGACATAATATCCTCTTTCCTCCCCTCCCCCCTCTTTCTAAAAAATACAAATTCTGACAGGAATGTTTTGTTTTTCTGTATAGAACAGAGGAAAAGAATGTTAATGAAACACAAGTGACAACAGATTTTAAAACACTTAGAAGCAGCTGACAGTTATCTGCATTCACAGGTAAGCATCTGTGCAGCTTAAGATACCTAGAATCATAAAGATAATTAATTAAAATCTTCAATGCTATTGTCTCCAGACACACAGTGAACTCAAATAGAAAACATTTCAACACAAGGTAGTTATTTTCTATTATTGCTTACTCACACAATTAAAGACTTTCAAAATACCAAAAATCCTAATGCCTTTATTATAGATTTTTCATAACTCATACCTTGGGGTAAAACTTCGAGGTAATTTCTTCTGACATTCAGTTCTTTTAAAGATTTCAGCAGGCCTATCTGTTGTGGCAAAGTTGTGATTTCATTGCAGCTGACATCCTACAGCAAAAGAAACAGAAATAATGAACTTTTGTCTGCAAAGTGAGAAATTGTAGCTAGTATGTTATTATCAGGGTAACATTTTATTGAACTGAAAACACACAACTATCAGCAGCCTGCCTTCAGTGGGCAAAGTGAGACGTGAGAAAATATTTACATGTTATTCACAGCCCAGAGCAAATATTTATTTAGAAGTGAATTTTGAAAGTGAATTCTGTACAAACATTCAGAACAGTTTGTTTAACACGTTCTACCTCTTTGCTCACATATGTATTTCAGCAACATGATTATATAAACTAGAAACCATTTGGATGATGTATAAAACTGTTACTGTGTGAGTTTGAGTTTTAAAAAGATTCTTATAGAGAAAATACTAAAGCAAAAGTTAAAAATAAATAGAAAACAGAAAAATGTCCAGAGAAGGCACGTATTCAATCAAATAGCAGGCCACACTAAAATAGAGCAGGCCTTGCTTGTAATTACAAGTTATTTAACATATTACTGTAACAGCTCATTCTTACAAGCCTAGACAGGTTCTAAACAGGTCTAATTTTGAGGTCTAAATTCAGCTGGTTTTAGAGTGCTGGAACCAGTGGTCATTTTAGCATTTCCAAAGGAATAACCACTGTAAAGTTGAGCTAAGCTTAAGGTGTTGAATGTTGCTAAGCAAGTGAATATTGTTTTAAGGAAGCAATTCCTATACACCAGCATTACTGTGAAGTATGATATTTTTATGATACTATCGCTATTAAGTTATCACAAAAAACTGCCATTAATCGGTTCTAAAAAAATAAAAATCAACTTATTGGATTAAGTCAGTCTAAAACAAGATAGTTATCACATATTAGCTATCCCTTTTACTGCCAAACTGTCTAAACCCAGTATGGAATCAGAAGGGCATTGAAACCTGTGGCTAAATGCCAGGTAATCTGTCAGTTTCAACCACGTTACTTTCTGAATAGAAAATAGAGAAAGCCTTGTATCATATGAGAGCCAAGTGGGGTGTAATGCCAAATTTTCCCCAACAGATTAAGGGTAAAATCCTTATATACCCCTTTCAGAGGGTTCATGGCCATTCTTGATTGTTTCAGACGATGGATTTGTACAGCACATGGGAGCTCTTCAACAACAGAATTCCTCAAAGTCAGTCAGACTTCCAAGTCATCTCCTTGAAGATGGCTGCTTTAATACTAGTGAAAAGCATTACATTAACTCTGTACCTTCGCTTCTAAAAACTAGTTAATGCAAAACAACAGTAATAGCAAGATCTGATCTGGCAATGTCATTCTTTTTATCAGATGTGTTTCTTCTCATCATCTCACTGTTGCCAAAATTTCCTTCCCTTGTCAAAACAGAGTCAGGGAATTTTAGCTTTAAGACAAGGAAATTAAAAACACCAGTTAACGAGTGCTTCTTTTATCCAAACTATGGTGCTGTTAATTGCAATGTCCCCAGATCATTTATTTTTAAAGCTTTACTGTCCTATTTTCAATTTACAAACTTTAAGTGAGTTTATTATTAGACACTCATCTTTAGAGCAAAAAATTGAAATTCAAAGTCACCTTGTGGCAGAGAAACTCTAGATCAAGTACACTTACATGCACATCAGAACAAGTAAGGGAAGAAGAGTTTTAAAGGAAGTGCAAAAGGAACGTCTGACAGTGCGGAGCCTCAAAGCATCCACAAAAAGACTAATCTCTTATGACAGCCATGTCAGTACTCACCAGAGCTCTGCAGACAGTTGTATCCTACTAATCTAACCAGATATTTATATATATTTTTTATTACTATGCATAAATAGAGAGACCTATTATATTATTTCCAGTTATACTTACTATACTTTATGAGTATATATGTGACAGTGTTTACCTTAAACTTTCCAATTACTTTGGTTATATTGCTTTCATTATTGCCAAAGTCAAATGCCTGTGTTTTTCAAGCCAATTACATTTTTGGAGAAATGTGGCAATTAGCAGTTTGGAACTTCACTTGATGGGCATCCACAGATAGTTGAAATCAAGTCCAAACTACTACTCAGGTTACAGGGCTAGTCTTTGCTAAAGGTCAGACTTCTTGCATTAACATCATTATGTCCTCATTGGTTATTTGCTAGCATGACAACATGGATAATTTCTCACAATTAGAGAAAAGTAAGGCTCCCTGAAATTTAACAGCAACTTCTGTGGCATGCAGCTCAATGCCTTTAAGACAACTATCGGACTACACAGAAGAACCCTACCCTACAATTTAAAAGAAAATGTAAAAATTAACATTACTTAATGTACCAGTCATTCAATGTCACAGCTACTAAATGCTTCTAAACATAAAAATGTAATAAAAAAAAAAAAAAAAAAAAAGAAGAGAAGGAAGAAAACAATTATTTGGGAAGACCTGACTTAACCTGTAGCATAACTGCTGTTACCTTTCCAGAGTGACCACAGAAGTAAAACCTGTTTCAAAAGTTAGATTAAAAAAGAAAAACCATTTGCTATGTACATTCAGATTTACTGCAAGCAGCCTAGGAAAAGCTGTAAAACACTGAAAATCTGATGCTTGCCAAAGTGCTGGTAAACCAAGAACCGAATGCAGGCAGTTGGTGTCTGCCACCTCTCAGGACTGATCCCTTGGGCCAGGCCAGCATCAGCACTGTGTGTGTCCCAAAACAAGAGCATGCCCTGCCAAGGAGCTGCCTGGTAGTGTCACCTGCATGTTATTCAGGCTGGCATTGCTCTCACACAGCTGAACATTTCATGCAACAACAACTGCAGCATGATCTAATCTTTTTTTTCCCCTCTATTCGTTCTAGAATAACAACCACTTTATTATCTAAGCTGCATGATGGTAAATATAACTATCCAGATACAGCTCTCAATTCAGTGCTTCATCCCAGTCATTTCGAGCTCAATAATGCAACTTATTTCATTGGAAACGTTCAAAGTACTCATGGTAGAACCAACCTAAATAATGAGGGCATCTGAACCGAAGTACACCTAATCTAACAAGAATTATTATTCACCCCTTCAGTTTAACAGTTTAACAGTTCTGTCCAGTCATTCTACGCCCTAAGTTAGGATGTGTTTAGTACTGCTCAGCCATAAATAAGACTGGACCTATAATTTCTTACTGAACCTATTTTAAGCACAATAGAAACAATGCTACAGCCTGACATGTTTTTGAAGGTAATTCAATCAAAACAATTTCAGTAACCTGATTAAATCCCTTAAGAAAAGTACTTCAAACTGCTAGATCAATTATTAATACTTACTAAGAATCAGTAAACAGTAATAGAACAGAACTGGCAGTGTTTAACTTGGATATAAAAGGTAACTTCTTCCCTCCCCAAACCAGATTCATTACAATAAATAGTATAAGCCTGATACAACAAAGTGTTGTACAGGAAAAAATGGAAGAAAGGAGAAAGCCCCATAGTTGTTGCTTCACATATGAGGACTCAGGACCAGCACTGGCTCCTAAAGCAAGGTTAGCTCAAAAGAATTCAGTGGAGAAATTATTATTATAAAAATGTCAGTATGATAAGCAGGTACTTTCTGATAGCAACAAGATGCACAAGGTAAGTGCAGCCAATGGTAATATCAGCAGCTGGGAGAAAGTTCACATTTCATTGTTTTGCTCTGCATAAACTGGCAGTTTGTTTATGAGAAATTGTTTTCCAACTGAGAGGTCAAGGTGAACAGAAACAATCACAAGGCATTACACATGTGCCAGAGAGAGTTCAGGAAGCATACAACATAAAGAGATGTAGATAAAAGGAGGAAGAAAGGGAAGCACTCATATACATAATTTCATACACATAACTTTAGAAACCATATATAACTAAATAAATTTTAAGTTATGTATCAAATAATTTCTGCATTTTCTGATTCTCATTTGTTAGACAATGTATTGTAGATGCAATACTACTGCATGCAGAAATAGTAGTCATCCAGTCAACTTCGAAAAACCGAGAGGAATATAGCCTGTAAATCTGTTTAGACAGATGTTTGAGCAAAGTTGCATGACAAAAATAGTGAAACAAAATGCAAACAGACTGCTAAGATCAGTTTCATTAGCAGAATGCAGCGTGGTAAGCAGACAGCACTGGGAGAAGGGAAGAAGAGAGGTGGTATTGGATGACAGTACAGCTTTGCAGAAAGCTGTACAGAAAGAAAGTACAGAACCAGAAACACAGCAAAACAAGGTGCCAGAGCATGTATTCAGTACAACAGGTAAAGAAATTAAACATACAAGCTGAGTTTTGAATGAACAAAGGCAGCAATGTTACTTAGAATAGTCCTGAAGAGCAAAAAAAGGGAATTACTGTTACTACTCAATACACTGCAGAAGTCAAATTATACGATATGGCATTATAGGAGGCATTTGTTCCAACATCTTTGCAAAGAGTATTTTATTGATTCTAGTTAGATACAAATAAAAACAAAATAGCAAAATCAGTAACATACCAGTTCCATTAACTGCTTTAGTTGACCTATCTCTTCTGGAAGGGAACCTAGCTTATTGTTGCTTGCAATTAAGACTTTCAGAGGAAGACCACAAAGGCAAGCTGGCAAAGAAGAAAGTTGATTTCGACTGCAACAAAACAAAGAAAGAAAACAACCATCAAGAACACCAATGACATTCCACTGCACACTTGCATGAAGTTTTAGTTGTATGACTCCTACATTCTGATGGGTCAGACTTCCTGCAGATAACATGCAAGTTTTGGAATTGCAATCTTTAGGAAAACATTTGTAGATCATAAATACCTGCAATTACTGACTAAACAGTCAGTGGAGAATCACCACTCTGGAAAAAAGAATATATCACTTTAACAACAATTTAAAAGTGATTTTCATCTACAATAGCTGCTTCCCCTCCTAACGAACACCAGAAACTCAGTTGAGGCAGTACTTAGCAGGTATTTCAATATTCCTATGTTTTCTCTACACTCTATATGGCTTTTGGTTAAACTGAAAATGAACAAAAAAGAATTCCAGATTTACTTGCTATTTTCCCAGCTCCTTTTATACATTTATAGTTGAAAATCTCTTTGTACTTGTTGCTATTCCTCCAACCTCACAGACATCCCAAACTTAGTGGTGAACATTTCTGTAAGGAATCAAAGTCCAGAAGAAAAAAAATATACTCTTTTTAAATGCATCCTTTTTGCTCCTGATCTGCTTCCTGTTCACTGGTTAATGAATATAAGCCACAACATTATTCCTCTCTTAATTTGATAGAAGGCAGCCAGGCAATTTAGCATCAATTCATAAAAATTGCTATTACATATCACCGTATTCTGACTACCTAACAAACATTTCACTCTATTGGGAACAACTTTATTTTTCACCTTGAAAACGGGAAAACCAAAGAACAAGAAAAACGTACATCTTTAGTATCTCACAAAGTTCATTGAAGTGTTAAAAGAGCAAGTAAAAACACCTACTTCCCAGCCCTGTAACCTATAGACAACATACTTCAACATATTTTCCTTCATCATTTGAAAAAAACAAACAAAGAAAATAGGGTAGATTGCAACAATCTTACACTACAAGACAGTTCTGTATTATGGTGCAAAAGAACTTCTTCGTGGTAAAGGTGACAGAGCACTGAAATAAGTTGCCCAGAGAGGTTGTAGAGCCTCCTCCTATGGAGATATTCAAGAAATGTATGGATGCCTACCTGTGTGACCTATTGTAGGGTACCTGCTTTAGCAGGAGGGTCAGACTCTATGATTTCTTGAGGTCACTTCCAACCCCTGCATTTCTATGATTCTGTGATATTAAAAATGATTTATTTTAACTGCATGGGAAAACATTTCAGATGATTACTCCCAGATGTTGATTAAGTCATACAACAAAAATAAGACTTTCATAGGGAGCTTTTTCATCAGCGATGTTTTGGGACTCACAGGAGAGTATAAGGAACAGCATTCTCTAACAAGGGGAATATAGGACCTAATCTCTAAGAATAAGTATTACTTGTCATGCCATATATTTCTTTATTCAAATATGAGCCTAGCAAAACAAGATCAGCTCCAAATCACTCACAGGCTTTCCTGAACACCAGTGAGACACCTCTGCCAAGCACATTGCTTAAAAACAATTTCCTTAAATAAAACTCGTATATAGTTTTGGTGCTTTTGTGGATACCACTCATCTCTTGGCATTACTTTCTAACTCAGTTTAACATCTGGGCTTTCCTGGTACAAGACACAAAAATACTCATTTTAGATTGGCTGCCATTTTCTTGCCGGGAAGAAACATGGCTACAAAATCAATCTCTCTTCTACAGATTGCTTATTGTGTTCAACTTGTATTGAGGAAGGTCATATCCAAGCAAAGATAAAATTATTTCAGGAGATTTTAAGCTGAGGGAAATATCTTTAATTAGTAAAACTTGTAAATTTTCCATTTGTTTAGAATGTCCAACTTAATGTGATATCTGATAGCAACTTTTGAGTGTTCTGGGTTTGCGATGACTCACATTCCATCACTGCACTGAGATAATTCATTCTAACTCATAAATTTATGAAGATGTTCCATGCAAATTTGATTTCATCCCATCTTAATTTCTTTATGCAGATCTAACTGTAACACTACTTCAAATCTACAAGTCCTACTCTTGACATGTGTGCATGTAGCAGGGTAGTATGTATAGGGTAGTATGGTTAGGTCGTGGTTGGACTGAATGATCTTTAAGGTCTTTTCCCACCTGAGTGATTCTGTGATTCTATGTACTCAGGACACATTATTCTGTTGCAGTTTTTAAAACCAAAATTAGAATTCCATGGTACATGAACCTCATTCTTAAATCCCATATTATTATATCTTCATCATTACAGTTTCCACACATACTCAACTGCAAATATACCTCCGTGCCTTGTCCCAGATGAAAAAGCACTGACATATATCCTCTCAAAAAGCAAAAAAAAACATTCAGTTGCACTTTAACCAATAGACATTCTCAATATTGATTACTATTCATAAACAGTTTTCCTGGAAGAGAGACAGAGGTGTCTAATCCTCTGTCACTTCTTCCTAAAAAAGGTAGCAATTACAAGTGTGTCATAAGAGGAGGATATTAGGGATAAAAATCACACTTTTTCTGTCTGTTTCCCTTGAGGAAAGCCTTGATCCTCTGTCCCTACAATAAGCACACCCAACTTCACAAAATTTATTATTAAGTGGGAATGAAAAGAATCCAGCCATGCTGTTTTAATTAGCATTCTCAATTTGTTCAAAGAATAAGCGAAAGGATGTATGTTACTTAGTCCATCCTTAAATAGCTAAGTTTTTCATTTTAGCCTTTACAATGTCTTCATATAGAGAGCTGCATCTACAAGCAATGACTTTTTTTGCATTACAGTTTGCAATGAAAAGAAAAACGTAGTCAACTGTGCCAAGAACACAAAGTACAGACAAAAACTCCTGACACGTTTGCAATTAAACAGAAAACGTAGTAGACAAACTTACCTCAAATTTAAGTAAGTTAACATTCGTAAGTTCACTATGGCATCTGGAATAATTTTAATACAGTTGTGGTATAGATTTAGTGTTTCCAGTGACACAAAATGGCACAACTCTGTAGGAATCTCTGTTAATCTGTTCTTTGATAGATCTGAAAAGAGAAAGAGAGAAAACACATTTTTTTAACCATCAGAAATACACATATTGAAAAACTATGCTTATTTATTAATATAAGGAAATAAATATAATCCTAAAGCCAGACAACAAATAAAGCCAATATTTTATTAAACAAAATAAAACTAGCCCTAACCTTTAGAACTTTGAAATGGAACAGAGTGTATATAAAAGAGCAAACATTCAATTAAAATTTATTTGGTCTAATAAAAAGTAATTATTTGCAGGATTCAATATGCTGAGAAAATGCTTGAAACCACAACGCAGTAAATACTCCAAAGCTCAAATATTATGTCTCAAGACTGATACACAGATTTGCAAGAACAACCATGTTCTATCATCAGAAACAACACAAAAGTCACTCATACAATCACACTGGTGTCTGATAGAAAGGATACAAGGAAAATGGATCTTGTTGATCCCCTCGTATCTTGCCACTAGCTCAAGCTTCCTCCCTGATCCTTCAGTGCTTCTTCTGAAGCTTACTTTCTTTAACTGCAAGAAGGTGAAGGATCCAAAGTTTAGCAGACACACCTCTAGAGCATCTCATCTTTTCAGGATCATAAAAATAATTTTGCTTTTGTGAACAAACTGGCAGAAGCTCAAAAATCTTCTTAATAATTTTGCCATGTTGGGCTCAGTTCGCTGTACAAAGGTACAGTTTCAGCTCAAAACTATTGCCACTAGGAAAGTCTTACTACTTTTGGCGTTGTTCCTGTTTCCTGCAACACAAGCTGCAGTTCATCACTCTTCATTCCCCCTGTCAGCCTCCACTTTGCTTCACTTCCATCAATAACCAGTCTCACTACTCCAAACTTGACCAAGATAACAGCAATGGCCAACAAGTACATAAAGGGAGAGCGGTCCTGCTAACTCAAATGGTAAATGGATGAATTGAGCACCTCTGTCAAAATTATTCACCCATAAGTTCCTATACAACAGCAATGCTTGAAATGCTCTGCTTTGTCTTAGGAGACTTTGATGGTGGTTAGATGCAGCATTACCTCTGTTTCTACTTTCCTTCGCTGCTGCAATCAAAGAGATAGGAAATCTGTGAATGCCATCCTTTCTTTAAAGTGGAAGAAAGGTCTTCAGTGATCCTCTGTTTCAGTGCTTAATCCTCTCATGTTGTCCGTTTGCCATGTAGCATGGCATTCCAAAAAAAAACTGAACGCAGGTTCCGTACCCTGCTGCCATAATATCTGATAATAAATATAGCTAACAACAGAAGATTGACATGTTATGACTAAGAATTGTGCAACAGATCTTCCTACTGTACAATCTGGTCTCAAAGAAAATCTTCCCCTTTTTTAAGCCACACTTTCTGTAGTGACATCCCCACACCATTGCTATCATTTCATCCAGAGCAGGGATGGAGCAGGGTGGTTCTGAAGAGTAAACTGGAACTCGGCCCTAGGCTGAAGAGTACCTCCAGGAATCTGGGTGGCACGCGAGGAGTGGCCTCTCACCTTTGCTTTGATCCTCTGGAAGTAATACACATAGCTAAGACTGGGAACACAACAGTGTTACTTCTCTCTGTGCTACTAAAGCTGCAGCCTACCATCCAGGCCCCAGCTTCAATTCTGTTCTCATTTCCTTTCACATCAGATAAAATGATCTGTTGACACTACTTTTCCCTTATCCCAGAAAAAATCTTGGACTTCCAAGAAATGGAAGAGTATCTAGATTGATCCCGTTCCTCTGACAGACATTAAAGAGCACAGTATTATTATTTTTATTACAATTTTTACATTTTAAAAATTGTTCTTAATGCTATCCTTTGTTCTCAAGGGCTTCAAGACTGTTAATGTAAAGAAGGACAAAACAAAATGCCCACAGATGATAGCAAACAAAATCCTCCCTGTTATCCCTCAGGACACTGGGGTGTTGGACACAATGTGTATACAACAAAGGAATTCAATTAACTTACAACAGAGGAAGTCCATTATTTATTATTGTCAAGTTATCACAGGTTTTAGTTCATTTCAACAGTATTATATCTCCTGTTGCTTCCTAAACAATAATAAGAAAAGAATTATATCTGCTGAGTAAGGTGGAGAGGTTGTGGTCTCCTCTGGAGAGATGCAAAACCTGCCTGTGTGATTTCCTGTGGAACATACTGTAGGAAACATGGGGCTGAATTCTCTGATTTCCAGAGGTCCTTTCCAAGCCCTACGACTCTGACTCTGTGAAAAGCTGTATGTTTTATTTACTACTCTTACTTAATACTCGGTTAGCTTTATTCAATCAAAAATGGAGCCTCTGTACATGATACAGGTGAGAAGAAAGCCTGGCAGCTTCTAGGTGCCTTTAAAAATTCCAAGAATAAAAGCACATCTTTTCAATGCTGAAAAGTAACGGAAACATTCTGCAAATAAACTCAATACTGTATCTCATCATTAACAAACTTCTGAAAGTTACATAATTAGTTTGATGTTACTTACACCAAGGTACTTCTGATTCTTTTGGATAGTAATAGGTCAAGGGGGAATCACAGAATCATAGAATCACAAGGTTGGAAAGGACCTGCAAGATCATCTGGTCCAACCATCCTCCCATCACCTCTGCTACCACAAGCACTAAACCAAATCTCACAGCTCCTCATCCAGACGCCTCATGAACACTGCCAGGGATGGCGACTCCACCACCTCCCTGGGCAGCCATTCCAGTGCCTGACCAACTCTGAGAGAAAAAGTTCTTCTTTATGTCTAAGAATGGTCTTAAGCTGAGACGGGAGATTTGGTTAGATATTAGGAGGAAGTTTTTCACACAGAGGGTGGTGATGCACTGGAACAGGTTGCCCAAGGAGGCTGTGGATGCCCCATCCCTGGAGGCATTGAAGGCCAGGCTGGATGTGGCTCTGGGCAGCCTGGTCTGCTGGTTGGCGACCCTGCACATAGCAGGGGGTTGAAACTGGATGAGCATTGTGGTCCTTTTCAACCCAGGCCATTCTGTGATTCTATGATTCTTTAAGTATTGCACCTGACAGTTAGCCTTAACGTATTTCAGGTATATTCTGATACTTAAGAATTAAATTATAATACAAACAATTTGTCATTGCTGAGCCTGAACAAAACTGCACAGTCCTTGGAACTGTATGAGAAAGAGTGTTTGCATTTTGTTTCTGTCACAGTTCAAAACATTTTCAGAAAGTTTTTGAAAATGTTTTATTGGGTTCATTAACTCCAGAAAAGAGAAGAATGCAGAAACTATTATACAACAGCTTTTGAAAACATTTTTAAAATACAGAAGTAGTTGGCAAATCTGTCTTTTTGGGTTTTTTTTTTTTTTTACTGTATTTTTTTTTCAACTGCATATTTCCAAATCACAAAGCTGCACAACACCCTTGCTTCATTAATTAAAAAAAACACCTCAGGGCAACTAAAAATAATGCCATTATTGCAGAGACTTGCTTTTGCTACAGAAATAGAACGAAACAGACAAATAGGACTTGGGAGACTTTAAAGGAGTTTTGACTAAGCTGATTCCAGCTTCTAATCCACAAAGTAATGAATCCATTGTGGTACATTAATGGTCACTAAAACTACACATGGGTTTAACTCGAGGTGACTACTTCCTGTTATTCCAGTATGGAACAGGCAACACAAACACAGACAAATAGCCCAGCAGTGGTAAGGGCACCAGAGCAAGCTTTGTGTGTTTTACATGGAATACACTATTCATTCAGTATTTTATTTCAAACACCATTTGGCTTTATTTCATCTCTTCCTGCCAAAAAACAAGTTTGTTAAAACTCTCAAATAAAAGAATGGAACACAAAAAAATAAGCAAATCAGCTAAGAAAAATATCAAACGGATTCGTGATCTTTAAAAAAAAGAAATCACTCCAATTTTGGAGCAACGACACTGCTTTTGTACAAAGAAATGTTACTATGTTGGAAGCTGGACAGGAACTACACGAAACGAGCACTTCCTCAGCTGGGAGTGAACAATGAAAAGCAAAATTTGAGGCCAGTAAGGAGCAACTCACAGCTGGCTCCAAGCCATGTTTGGGGACTGGGCACGGGGCTCCAGGCTGTCAGCAGAGCAGAGATTGCTGAGCCCACCCTCAGGACATAAGCTTGCAGTTCTTGGAGCCCCAGTGACATCCCACTGCTGACCACAACCTTTGCAACTGATTTGTTGAGTAGCTCGTAGATCATACAGAGCTATAAGGCCAGTCATCCATTAAATAAATATGCCTGTGCACTTCTATGTCACAAATCTTTGCTAAGTTTTTTTAAAGAATGCAGTTTCTTAAAAAGCAGTGATTTAAAATGTTCAGATTATAAAAAAATACATTATAAAATTGTATTAAAAAAAAAAAAAAACCTTCCAAAGGCCCAAGTTGGAATTGAGAATTTGTCCACAACTGAGCACGAAAAAAATAATAGACATATATTTGAAATAGAAGATGACACTTAGATATGGAGTTTTAAAATTGAGAAATTGAATGCTTAAAAAAAAAAATTAAAAAAAAAAAATCACCCAAACAACCTTTACTACAGCCCACCAAGTTCCTTTTTTTATAGTCTTCAGCTCTTACCAAACAAACAACAGGAATTATTTTGAAGAAGGTATTTGCATTTGTACTAAGATGCCATTCCAGGTATTCAAATGAGATGTCTGAATTGGATTGACAAAAAAAAAAAAAAAAAAAAAAGATTGACAAAAAATTTAAGTAATACATTGCGAGGAAAGTTATGCAAGAAAAAACACTGGGAAATGCATTTTAAAAAGGCATATATAACACACAATACAACCATATGGAGCTTTGTCATTTTTACCATTCCCATGTTTTCAGCTGTCTTTTAGGAGGCCTGCATTTCCATATGAGCCAAGTGTACCTTCACTGATAATTAAAGCCACAAACTGATGGTACTGCATCTCAGACAACTGAAATCACTGCTTAAATGCACTTTAGGCCTTCAGCAAGTTGGCATCCCACCCATACTTGCTGTGGCAAAGGCAAATGGTCTATTATTAGAAAAACTGTGCCTATTTTCCACCTAAGTGGCAGGAGAATGCATTATTCTGTAGACAAATACCATATGTTAACTGTGAAAACATTGCAGCATGACTATAAGATGTTGCAGGCTTCTGAGATACACTCTAAAACTTGGTGTTATTGAGCAGAGCAGCACATCTTATCCCCACTACTCCCCATTCCTAGCTGGCAGTGTCACTGAGTAATGCCCTGGAGATGCACCAGCTCCTACTGTCACCAGCCACTTCTACTGCCAGAGATGCTATACACACAACACAGTGAGTGCAAAGACCTCCGCCAAGCCTTGTGTCCAATGCACTCTGGTGGAAAAATACTCTGAACAGATTATGAAGTGACACTGCTGTTTCACACACAAAACCTAAGCATTACTTTGCGGAGCTCTATGAATTCTATGCATTACTGCCAACTGCCATAGCAGTCATACATTGGCCGCAGTTATCAGAAAGGGTCTTAATGCAGGAATTCGGAGAGAGAACTGAGGGAGGCTGTAGGAAAGCAACACCGAGAGCAGCACAGTGCAAAGCCTGGTGGAGATGTTACCACAAGAGGGAGTCCCGCCCTCACAGACCCGGCCAACCCTTGCAGCAGCGCTGCCCAGACCATCTGTAAGGAACGGAAAGCACAGAAATAGCAAGGCAAACCTACGCAAAAACAAGTGCCTCCTCCAGTCTTCTTTCAGGTGTAACACAAAAACCTCTCTCATCTGCCTGCAGTTGCAGCCAAAGCAGTGCTAAGCCTAGGGAAGCCAGAAGTAGCATGAGATGATGCACTTGATAAGACCTTGCATACAACTTCGCCCCTCCCCAGAGACCTTCACTTGTTCTGCTATATTTCATTTCCCACTCCATTAGAGAAGATGTGGTTTACTTTTCCAGAGTGCAATGTAACCTTCCAATAGTCTATTCATTGCTGGTGTAAACAATGTGCAATCCACATTTATTCTCAAGTAGGGCTCTAACTATCCTCAAGCAACCCGAAGTCATAAACCATCTCTCTGAAGCTACAACTGAGCGAACTTCAAGGGTGAGCAAGAGGAGAGAGAATAAGGGAAGAGCTAACTCACTAATGGTTACATGGAAACATTCTCATGGTTAACTCAAGTACTCTCCAGCTCCTCAGAGACAAAGGAAAGGTCCCTGCAAGTAACATGCTCAACAGAACATCACAAGCCTGGACAAAGAAAGGGGATGCTAATGCAGCAGTTTGCTTCTATTGCTCCGTCCTACTGCCTAGCTTTAGGTGGTGACATAAATCATTTACGTTTTCTCCTTCACCCATCATCTATTCCTAGGACAACAGCAGTTTGGGGTTAAGGCTAGCAGAAAATAAGGCTCTTGACACACCCTTGTTTCCATAAAAAAAAGAAAGAACAGCCTAGTGTGGAAGGTTGTGGAGCTCCCTAAAACACACTGAAAACCACTGCAGTTCTTCCTGCAGAACACTATGGAGGTATTAAGAGTTTTGGAAGCCAAACATCTATATTTTGAGATAGAAAAAAATACTGGAAAGCAAACACCTTTCATCACCAGAATCTTTAATATGTGATATGAAACTCTGTTCACACACCATGAAGCATTCCTCCCTCTCCCATGCCTTCTGCACCACAGAGAAAATACAAACCATTAACTTTCACACTTCTGCCAGACCTGAGAAGCATCATTGGATTGCAGTTTTGTTCTAATTAGCATCAGTTGAACTAAACCTTCAAGGGTTTTCTCTAACAGTAGCAGTAATAGGAAATATTCTCTCAGTTCAAATACTAGAAACTTGCTCTTTGTTGTTTTCAGCCTTCAAAGTAGGTTGGTTCATGGAGAGTACTTGAGTAAGTGTTCAAATTACACACTGGCCAGCTGATCACCTTTATTGTACCAAAATATCTTAGTTGTCTGCCTAAACTGTTAGCAATGGCACATATAAGAAAATTTAATAGTGAACAGGCAACTGCTACAGAAGCCGGATCTTCCCTGATTCCTCTACAGAAACAAAAAGGATAACTTGATCCTGAAAAGTCCTCCACATTTGCTTCAGCCATCAAGGGCACTTCAGTTATTAGCACAGAACACTGAAATCATAGTTTGCCCACACAGTTTACCTAAAGGGACTTTCAGGTACCTTACAGTCTTCTCAAATGAATAACACTCACATGAATTAAGAAGCTCTTTCCTAAAAGAATGACCACAGCTTTCACTAAGTTCAAAAGAAAAGTTCAAAAGCTGTAAACTGTATGCAAACACACAACCCATCACAGACAAACTGCTTACTGCAGAGAATAGGGAAAGATCAAGTAAAAACACGCATTACATTCTATCCTAAGGATGGTAGTAGATCCCTGCAAGGATACACTCTGTTGCCTTCTGTTAAGCATCTCTTGTCTCAGCCGTAGAGATCTCCTTTCTTCGGGTGGTTTCCTTTGGAAACTAACACTTTCCACTGGGGAATTCCCAATGATGCACTCATACACAGCAAAGATCCGACCTAGTGGTCTACAACCTTTCCAGCCCACAGACAGAATGCTACCAGAAAGAACAAGCTGAATACAATGCCACAGATTTTCATTTCATTCTCAGCTGTAAAGCCTATTACTATTTTTCCTCAAGCTGTAAAGAGAGGTTACCATTTATGTTCTGCATTATCTGCCTTGGTGACTATTCAAAGAAGGGTTACCTCATATTTCCCACTTTGTAGAAGCTAGAACATAACTGATTTCTGAGAAGAAACTCACCTGCCCACACTATGAAGATGGTTATTTTTCATATCTGACAGACTAAAATACAGATATGCTTCTGTATGCATCTTTACACTTGAACTGTGTCACATTCTGTAACAGATTCTCCTACAAACAAGGAAATTAACAGAAGTTATTTGATCTTTGGGCACATCAAAGGCGTGTAGACAAATATACGGTCGAGCGATCTGATGCCAATTTACAGCAACAGGGGAAGTAGAGATTTCTCATTTAATTACTTCCTTCTCTGCCTGTACGTCTCACACAGATGCTGGGGTTAATCAACCTTACTTGCATTATTCACATACTCCCCCCCCACAGCCATTCTTGAAACTTAACAGTGACATTTTACCAACACAAAGCTGCTCTGTACTATGAAAGTTTACTTACTCTATTTTGCACACCCTTAAACAAGGAGCTAATTATGTGACTATTAGAAAGGAGGTGTATTTGAAAAATCTGAAAGATAAAGCTGAGAAATGCTTCAGCTACCGAATCCAAGCAGGAATTGACAGAGACATTACCAGAGATTGAAGTTCCAAGAAAGAAAATCCTGAAATAAGCAAAGAATTCAACTATAATAACTAACCAAGAGCAGGTGGTTGCTCCTAGATTAAAAAAAAAAAAAAGGAAGAATAATAAGCATAGTCCATACTGTCTCTACCCTTAAAACACAAGCAAACTATTAATCTGGAATCACTAAACCTGTCAATTTTGTACCAAGAGCCCCATTCCATTTAACTGCTTCCATGGTTCTTTTAACATTTATTACAATCTCTGTCAATCTTCTGCTTTAAAAAAGAAAAATCTAACAACTTTGTTTTCTTAAGGGAAAAGAAAACCATAGGATTGCTAAGGCAGGTAAAGATCTTAAAGATCATCAAGTCCAACCACAACCTGACCATATTACCTTAACTCTAACAACTCTCTGTCCCTTGAGCACCACATTCAAACACATTCAGGGACTCAACCACCTGGGGAGCCTATTCCAGTGCTTAACAACCCTTTCAGTAAATAAATCTTTTCCTGATATCCAACCTGAACCTTCCCTGGTTGAACTTGAGGCCATTTCCCCCCATCCTGTCACCAGTGAGAAGAGATCAGACCCGCTCTCGTTGTAAGCACCTTTCAGGTATTGGAAGACAGCAATTAAGGTCCCCCCTCAGCCTCCTTTTCCCCAGACTAAACTAAACAAACCCTTCAGTCATACAGTAGTGATGTCTGTCAGTAAGAAGATGGGTTGGGACTGTGGATTACATTTTTTTTTAAATCATTTTAACAAGTCACAGTTTATGACAGAAATGTAACCAAATCTCTAATCCAACATCAGACACACAGATGCAAAAAGACTGTAAAGGAAGAAAAAAACACATACACAGTCTCCTTCTAGTTATAAACAATTTGATGCCTGTAAGAGGGTAGGCAATTTATGCACATTATGCTTGCCACTGTATTTACTTGGGTACCTAGGTGGAAATAAGCCAGCAAAAATTAATACTAGCTGTAGGCCTGTTTCCAGCCACAGGTAAGTATCAGTGTTCTTGGCACATAACAACTGCATGGCTGTGTATGTCCTATACCATCCAGCATCAGGCTCACCAATTAAAGCCGGGGTAAAGAAGGAGGAGTGATAGTATTTGTCTTCCAAATAAACTCATGATGAACCTTGCTTGCCTGGACGTGGCTAAAAACCTGCCTGCTGATGGCAAGCAGTGAATTAACTCACTGTTCTGCTTTGCTTGCTTTATTCAGTAACCCATCTTCATGAGTTCTCACACTTCTACCTTCCTGATTCTGTCCACCGTTCCACCCGGGGAGCGTAAGCAAGTGACTTTGTGGTACTGAGCTGCCCCTGGGTTAACTCACAATACAGGGGGATGATATGGTCCTAAGAAGGGCAGATGGAGAGCATTATTTCCCTACAGTTACCATAACCCAGAAGGGAAGAGAAAAGCATAAGCTAAGATCTGCCCACTCCAGCTTTCAGAAGTCCAGTAACCGCAGCGTACACTGCTGTTACTTAAAACAAGAAATCTTATTATTCATCCTGCTTTCTTCCTGCTGATTTGATTATGTGCCATGAAATAGCTGGGGTTAAATTACTTTGAGAAAACAAAAGCCTTTGCTGCATAAGCTGTGAACCTGGTCAAGCCTCCATGTCAGTCAGGTTCTGTGCAAAGAGGAAATGGACTAAAAACTTCATGACTGCAACTTGGACATCTGGGGACCTCATTATCAACTGCGGCAGCAGAAAGTGAGAAGATTTTAAGCACAGAACTTGTTGGCTTCTTTATTCAGGTTATACATTTTAAAATCATTACCATCATAGAATCATGGAAAGACTTGGGTTGAAAAGGACCACAATGATCATCCAGTTTCAACCCCCTGCTATGTGCAGGGTTGCCATCCACTAAACCAGGCTGAACTATGAGAGGAACTGCCCATTTTCAGCAGTTCTCCCATCAGTGAGGAAGCAGACAGTAGTTACACCATCACTGCCACTACTTGGGGTCTATGTTCCCATTCAGATCTTGAACTTTACATTCACAGCTGTGCGTTGATTCAATTTTGGAGTCATTAATGCACTCCAACATTGAATAACTGATACTTTCCACCATAACCCCACAACAAGCTGACTCAACAAGTAGTATTTTTGTCCCCCTAAATCAGGGAGCTGATTAATATAAAGGCAGATAAGAATGATCCACAGGTGATTAAGTTATTTTGTCACCTTTCAGACAGCATAATTACTCCTACAAGCTCACTGCTTTTATACGCTTTCTCCTTGCTCAGTAAGTGTCAAGTCATTTAGTCATGCCCCCTAAGAATAGGATGTAACAAATGAGAGAACAAGTCTTTTTTTTTTTTTTTTAAAGCTATTCAAGGCACTACATCCAGATTACAATTTTCTGAATAACAAAAGCACTCCTGTATAGCTTACTCCCAACCTGCCACTGTTTTTTACTCTAAGAAAATAAATGCCTAAAAGTTTACAAGGACTCTCTCAAATTTTAATCAGTATTTACTCCAAAACAAGGTACTTCTCAACTTGAGTACATAGCTCTCTGGGACTGAACAGTGCACACATTCACAGAATCACAGAATGGCCTGTGTTGGAAGGGACCTCAAGGATCATGAAGCTCCAACCCCCCTGCCACATGCAGGGCCACCAAACCTCCCCATTTAATACTAGACCAGGCTGCCCAGAGCCCCATCCAACCCAGCCTTCAACACCTCCAGGGATGGGGCATCCACAACCTCTCTGCACAGCCTGTTCCAGCACCTCACCACTCTCTCTGTAAAGAACTTCCCCCTGACATCCAACCTAAGTCTCCCCTCCTTCAACTTAAAACCATTTCCCCTTGTCCTGCTGTTATCTACCCTTTCAAAGAGTTGACTTCCCCCCTGCTTTCCCCTGCTTTGATTTCCCCCCTATTAATAGATAGCAGAAAATGAACTGGAACGTAAACAGCTCCTAATGTGCCTTGTGCTGAGCCCTCTGCTAGCATCACCTGCAGATACATTGCCTTACTCAAAAGGCTACATTATCACAAGGTGTATGGGCAATCTAAGATCCTACACAGCTGCAGTGCTATAAATTATCTGCGTTTGATCTGTTTTCTGCATGCAACAGTGTTTGATTTCACAGAAAGCTAATTTTAGCTATTGACTGAGTACAGAAAAGCCTCTTATATGTTACTCTTTTTAACTAACGGAGAATGTTAAAAGGTTGGTAAAACTTTGGTACAGTGTTAGCTGAGGCTTGTGAGACAAGCATCCCAATATTCAAAAATGCCAGAATTAAATATATTTAAGAAACTCAAGAAGCTACCACAGCCAAGCATACGTTGCACCTGAAACCTTCTGCCAGAATCATTTGAAGATACCAAATCCTTCTACACCTCTCTCCAGTGCCTTACATGCAGGAGGCATTTACAGTGTAACTGTTTGGGAATAAGCAAGATCAAGGGCATACCATGGGACTCCCTTAGAAGGTAAATCAAGTGAATACACATTACCTGATCATGGAATTAAGGTGGGAGAAGACCACTAAGACCATCTCATCCAACCGCCAGCCCTTCCCTTCCCACGCCAACTAACCACATCCGTCATCTTGCAACTGTTCCCAAATTAACAAGCATCATTACAACATGCCTGGCATTTTTCAAAGGGAATATTAAATCACACTAACTTTCTGCAACTATTAACAACAGTACATAGCCTAAAAAATAAAAATAAAAAATGAGGAGGACAAGTGTAGGAGCAGAAAAGGCTGATAAGAGACCTGGAACAAAGTTCAGGGCTTGTTTAGCTTGGAGAAGAGAAGGCTCCAGGGAGACCTCACTGTGGCCTTCCAGTACTTGAAGGAACCATATAAACAAGGAAGGGGAACAGCTGTTTACGAGGGCAGATTGAGAAACGACAAGGGGGAATGATTTTAAACTGACAGGGGAGATTCAGGTTAGATATTAGATGGAAGTTTTTCACACAGAGGGTGGTGACGCACTGGAACAGGTTGCCCAAGGAGGCTGTGGATGCCCCATCCCTGGAGGCATTCAAAGCCAGGCTGGATGTGGCTCTGGGCAGCCTGGTCTGGTGGTTGGTGACCCTGCACATAGCAGGGGGTCGAAACTGGATGAGCATTGTGGTCCTTTTCAACCCAGGCCATTCTATGATTCTATGAATCCCTTTGCCATGCAATTACACAGCTTGCTGCACAACACAGCACATAATAGCAAAAAAATACAGTGAAGTCCTGCTGCAACTCACACTTAGCCGTGTCAAAGACAGAAGTAGGAAAAGGGAATAACACCTCTTACTGAGCGCTGGAAAACCTGCTTGGTGTCTAACATCATTAATGACCTCCAGCAGGATATATGACAACACTTCCAACCTTAAAGATATTGAAGGGAAAACAACTGAGAATCACCCTGTCCATCCATATTCTGAATGCTGATAGAGTCTCAAAACTAGAAGTAGTATTTTCTTCTTACGGATGATTAGTATGGTTGCTTAGGATCACACCCATGGTTGTTTTAAGGAAAACCTGATCAAATAAAGTTTACAATATACAGATACGCTTTAGCAAAAACAGAACTCCTACAAATAAGGAAATATTATCTTTAATTGCAATAAAAGAAGAAAACGCCAAACATTAATGTTTAAGAACTTATACATACAGTACAACAAAGAATTGATAGTGTACTAATATCAGTCATTCCAAGCTGATCTTTTTAAAATCACTTTATTATATTTTCTCATGTCTCTAAGTGTACATGCATCCAAAACGCTTTGGTTTTTCTTAAAAGAGAATTAATTTCAATTCAAATGTGTGTTTATGCAGTAACAGTTTTTCACTAAAAAGAACCAAAAACAGAGGGGAAGAAATTCCCAGGCCTTGCTTATAAGCACAGAGGCAAAAAAAAAAAAAAAAAAACCCTGAAAATCACCAGTCTTGCTAACGTACTATCATTTTTAACACACTAAAGAACCTTATTACACATGGAATATTAAATGCAGTGAAATGACTGCATGAAGACATTGTTTAAACAGAAATAATTCCTTGATATCTACACTGATATCAATTTCATTTATTTTTCCTCTGGCACTTGAACATAAATCAACTGATAAAACGCTTAGCACTGAGCCGCCTCACGCTGCTTTCAGTTGGAGACGAGAGAATTTATTGCCAGCAGGAACAGTCTACATTTTCAAAATTGTTTCTGCATTCTCTGTGTACAGACGATCATATTATTTGCACATGCTGTACTCATGGCATTTCCAGCTGTTCTGTGGGCCTGTTTTGCACCAATTCACAACAGCTTTCAGTGAAGCCTGATATTCAGCCACTGAGCAGCGTCTTCCAAAAGCACAACTGAACACAAAAACGCAGTCTCCCTGTCATTAAAAGGTAGAAGAAATAAGCACAGCTTTTCCTTGGCAGCCAAAAAAAACAAACAACTCCTTAGCCTTCATTCATTGCTCAGCAGCAAAGCCCCATTTTAAGCTTTCAAGTGCAATTTAGCTAATTGAGCAGTATCATCATGTGGCTTTGAAATAGCTCTTATGAATTCTTCATATATTTTAATCAAATCACATACAGATTTTAAGAACTCATAAGCAAAAAAATTGTAACTGATAAGACAAAATCTAGTGCTTGCTGTAAAGGCAGCTGGTGAAAGTACTGCAGACCCCTTCAATATTTATCTCTACATTTTACATAAACTTTTAGGTTTTCTAGAAGCTTTTGAGTGTTAAGTGCTTCCAAGAAAATCCAGCTGAAGAATAACCTACTTATAACCTTTGCTTTCACATGGGTTTCCAACATTCACTTTTCAACAAGAACTCTTGCTCTGAACTGTGAAAATAATGTTTGAGTCACTTGCATATAGCTTAGAAATCGTAGAATGGTTTGGGTTGGAAGGGACTTTTAAGTTGCAATCCCCTGCTATACACAGGAACACCTCCCTGGCCCCGAATGCTTCCAGGGAAGGGGCATCCACAACATCTCTGAGCAACCTGTTCAAAGAAGTTCTTCCTAATATCTAGTCTAAATCTACCCTGTCCGTGTTTAAATCCATTTCCCCTTATCCTGTCGATGCATTCCCTTATAAAAAGTTCCTCCCCAGCTTTCCTGTAGGCCCCCTTCAGGTACTGGAAGGTACCACTATAAGGTCCCAGTGGAGTCTTCTCCAGGCTGAACATCCCCAGCTCTCTCATTCTGTCCTCATAGTGGAGGTGCTCCAGCCCTCTGATCATCTTCATGGTCCTCCTCTGGCCCTGCTCCAACAGCTCCATGCCCTTTCTCGTGTTGGGAGCCCAGATCTGGACTCAGTACTCCAGGTGGGTCTGATGAGAACAGAGTAGAGAGGCAGAATCACCTTCCTTGACCTGCTGGTCACACTTCGTTTGTTGCAACTCAGGATACGGTCGGCATTCGGGGCTGCAAGTGCACACTGCCAGCTCATGTGGAGTGTTTCATCCAC
>NW_024962262.1:12763283-12839383 GCF_019238085.1 Lagopus leucura
CTGCAAGTGCACACTGCCAGCTCATGTGGAGTGTTTCATCCACTGATACCCCCCAAAATCCTTCTCCCTAGGGCTATTCTCAAGCCATTCTCCATCCAACCTGTATCTGCTTTTGGGATTGCCCAAACCCAGGAGCAAGTCCTTGTAGAACTTCATGAGGTTGGCATTGGCCTGCCTTCCAAACATTTCCAGGTCCCTCTGGACAGCATCCCTTCCCTCTAGCAAAAAGTAAGTTTCTGTTGCCCAAAGTTTAACGATCTACTCAGTTCACTAACACCATAATAAAGCTCAGTGAACTGGAAGTGCATTAAAACATCTGTCAAATCACCAACTGAGCAGCTTGAATCTGGAAAGGATCTCAGAGGTTAAGCAGTAACCCACATAATACTCAGACTGATAGTTTAAATCAAAAACCCATGAAGCATAAGGAAAAAATACTCTCCCAGTTAACTTTGTAGAGTCACAGAATGGCCAGGGTTGGAAAGGACCTCAAGGATCATGCATCTCCAACCCTGTGTCATATGCAGGGCCACAACCTCCCCATTCAATACTGGACCAGGCTGCCAGGGCCCCATCCAACCTGGCCTTGAACACCTCCAGGGACGGGGCATCCACAACCTCTCTGGGCAGCCTGTGCCAGCACCTCAACACTCTCTCTGTAAAGAACTTGCAGACAGGACTCTAAATCATTATTCTTTTTAGGAAACACAGATGAAGTTAAGAAACACAAGAATCCAGAACAGTTTCAGAAGTTGGAGAAACTGCTGTGACTCTGCACTTTCAGAATTAAAAAAAGGCTTCTTCCCAAATTCAGTTGCACTGCCCAGACATCCACTCATACACATTTCCAGCACAAATTCTCTCCAGTTTGCTTTGGCTACGTTTCTTGGCTGCACCCTCTTGACTGAGGTTACGTGACCCCTGCCATAGCAACTTCCAAATATGCTAAGCCAGAGACTCCTAATTCCCTAGGTTTTTCTTACCAGTTACCATGCTGTTATTAATACTATGAATGAATTCAGATCAAATCCCGTTTGCCCTCTTTTCTGAGAATTAATATTTTTATTACTTATATGATGGATATACATGTTGCTTTAGTGAACAAGAGATTGAAGGATTATTTGTTTTCAAATTTCTTAAAGGAAGTTTTAAGGATGCATGTTAACTTAAAAAACAACAGCAATACAACCACAGTCATTCACAGAGGCCTCTGGTACAAAGTGATTATAAAGATGAATGTAACATCAAGCCCAGTATGTAAGGCTTTCAAGGTTTACTTCTCACACTTGCTTTGTTATTTGGTTGGCAACCCCGATATCCCAATAATGCAGAGATACAGAGGCCAGGGCAAGAGGTTAAGGGATTTTAGTTCCACTCTGAGCCTAAGCAAGACCTTCATTTAGATATATATATGACTGCAAACTACAGCACTGTTTTCCATTTCATCCCAAAACTCAAGTACATCCAGCACAGTTCATTTACAGAACAGATTTCTAATTCACCAGCCATCACTCAAGTACTTTCAATAGAGTAAAAGAGTCCATCAACACAATTCTCAAAGCATCGTAAACTACTCTAAGCCTGAAGACTGTGGAAATTGCCTAAAATTCAAGCCTTCTTCACTGTAGATCAGAATGAGAAGCTCTGATGTACAAGAAGGAAAATAAGACTGTTGTCATATATAGTTGTCAACCATAAAATTCCTGAACTTCCTGTGCAATCCATTCAAAGCAGTGAGTTTGTGAGGATAAAGAAGTTAACAATGCTATTATTAGTAATATTGGGAATAAAGGTATTTACAGGCAACAGAATTATCTCAGATGTTGTTTCAAATGTTCAAATGTTCATGGGTTCACGTAACCCATAGGAAACATGGAAAAATCAAATACTCAAGAAACCTCAAGAAGTCCTGACACTACAATTCAGTTTGTTACTCTAAATATAAACAAAAATGATGTCTGGAGCTCAGGAACATACCAGATGCAACAGAGGTTTAAATTCACTTTTATACCACTGCTTGCATTACACAAGTTCACTGACTGAAGTGTATTGTGTAGATGCACAACGTACTGCTTTTCCACACTGAACACACAACTTTCTAAATAAAACCTGTTAACCACTACGTATTTCCTACAGAGAATGAACTTGAGTGTCTCTATGCTTACTGGCAAGAGGTATGAAATCATTTAGCCATAGTACACGTTACCAGTGATCCCAGTACTATGAATCCAAACTATTGGCATCAAATATGTTCAACCATCTAAAAAATTGTTTTAATTGAGAGTTCCAAAATTAATATTTGCATTACTGCATGTAAAACTGAAACTATTTATACAGTGTTAAAATTAAAAATATTACAGATCTAATACAAACTACTCCATAAACATTTTAAAATTTAACAAAACACAAGAAGAAACTGCATGTAAAATTGCTTTGTCACATCAATCCAGCTCACTCTAATCTTATAATGGAAAGGTTCCCAGCTCCATCATTTACAGCCACTTTTTTTATCACTAGATGAGAAACACTGTGTTTATCCACCTTGAATTTAGATCCACAAGAGTGAAAGGTTAGGGCTATCTCAACACTCCACTTATTTGAAACTGTTCAACTTGGTGCAAGGATTTTGTGTGCACATATGTGTGCATGAACACGAGTCAGCAGGAGAGCAGGTTATAAGGCTGTCTGCTTTACTGCTCTGGAAATAAAAGCTCATAACAGGTAGCAGATGAATGAGAAAGTATGATAAAGTTACCACTGTATGATTGAAAAGTCTTTAGAAAACTTCACCTTTCAAAATGAGCTCTGGTTTAATGTTTATCTTGTAAGCTGTTAAGTAATTCTATCCTCATCAAAGGGAGAACTTAAAAGCAGCTGTTCAACTGTACCTATATATATAGCCTTGGTAAGTCAATAACGTTGTCTGCATTCTTCAAGTCAAATAGTGGCCTGCTAGATCAGGACCCAATAAAGCATTACAACCCTACAGTTGATAATATTACACTTCTTATGGCTGTAGAAACAAAGGCCAGTGTAACTGTTGTCAACTGACTCTGCGACACTGAGCAGCTACTGCTACATGGAAGATGAATGAAGTATTAAAATAATGCATAAGGTGGATGAGAATGTAAATTGACACATCAAATAATGGGTTCTAAAACACTGACATTGAAAGTTTTCATCTAACAAAACAGGAGACAAGAGTGGAATATGAAGTTCCCAGAGAAATAAAATGTATTTGCACAGTTTGCAATGTTCCTGGTGCTTTGTACTGTCACCTAAAAAGAGGCATTCGGTAAACCAAATTAGAGGATGCACAGCCTTTCTGAACTCTCAATTACTTCAGAACATAAGGATTTTTAGGTTATACTAGACAGGTTTATGAAAAAGACACCACAGTGCTCAATGTCAATCATAAGAGTAAAAAAGATTTACAACATACAACAAGGGATGGAGCATTAACACGCCAGAACAGAAACATTTATACCATCATGTAAGTGCCTACAGCATCCCATTTTGAAGACTGCATGTATTGTTAGCAGTTCTGATACAAAAAGGATGCTCAATATAAAAAGATGAACTAAGAGTAAAAATAATAAAAGCTATGCAACAATTTCTGTGCAAAGCAAGTTCAAATAGATTTTCTTCAGGCTTTAGATAACCTGGTGGAAGGGATCACAGAATCACAGAATTGTAGGGGTTGGAAGGGACCTCCAGAGATCATCGAGTCCAACCCCCCTGCCAAAGCAGGTTCCCTACAGTAGGTTGCACAGGTAGGCATCCAGGCAGGTCTTGAACATCTCCAGAGAAGGAGACTCCACCACCTCCCTGGGCAGCCTGTTCCAGTGCTCCGTCACCTCACTGTAAAGAAGTTCTTGTGCACATTTGTGTGGAACTTCCTATGCTGCAGTTTCCAGCCGTTTCCCCTTGTCCTGTCTCCACTCACCACTGAAAAGAGTCCGGCCTCGCCATTCTGCCCCCCACACCTTAGATATTTATAGACCTGGATCAGGTCCCCTCTCAGTCTCCTTTTCTCAAGGCTGAACAGCCCCAGTTCACTCAGCCTTTCCTCATAGCGGAGATGCTCCAGGCCCTTCACCATCTTTGTGGCCCTCCGCTGGACTCTTTCCAAGAGATCCCTGTCTTTTTTGTACTGGGGAGCCCAGAACTGGACGCAGTACTCCAGATGAGGCCTCACCAGCGCAGAGTAGAGGGGGAGGATCACCTCCCTCGACCTGCTGGCCACGCTCTTTTTAATGCACCCCAGGATGCCATTGGCCCTCTTGGCCACAAGGGCACACAAGGGATATGAGAATAAAAGTCAAGAGTGAATCACAGAACGGCCTGGGTTGAAAAGGACCACAGTGATCATTAAGTTTTGACTCCCCTGCTATGTGCAGGGTCACCAACCACCAGACCAGGCTGCCCAGAGCCACATCCAGCCTGGCCTTGAATGCCTCTAGAGATGGGGCATCCACAACCTGAATGTGATGCAGCCAGCAGGGAAAGGTAACTTGACTTTCTTTTCCAATACAAGGAAAAAAGAACACATGGAACTCCTTAAAAGAGCATACAGGGATTCAAGAGAAGTTGAACAGATTTCATGGAAGAAATACTAAGCCAGACTACTAGAGTATGCAGTAGTTACCATTAAAATCTTCTTTCATCAGGGTATTTAAAAAAAAAAAAAAAAAAAAATCACACAAGGATTCTGAGATTAAGCCTACAACAATTCAGAGCACTGGCTCCATTAAAACTGCCAATAGGTAGCAGTAAATTACAAAGTTCATTCAGTTACCATAGTCCTTTAGCCACACACCAATAGAAAGCAAAACAACGGCTTGCCTATTCATTATGCAGATCATTTTTTGCCTATTCTCCATGCACTTGCACATCAAAGCTGGGATACAGCACTTAATTCAAAGTCAGAATGATTTTTGAGAATAAAGTAGATATTTAATATACCACAAAACAGTTCTTCAAGACTTAACAAAGTAACTTTAGTGTGCATGACAGCCTGGTATTTTAAGGTGATGGATAAATTAAAAGAAACAGAACTAATCACAGAAAATGGTTGCAGTCACTCTGTCAATGTCATGATAACTTTGGGTTTGGACTGAATACAGAATTGAATATATCTGCAGTCTCCTAAGAAGAGATCAGAAAGAGCTTCTTTATCACCATCAATATGCTGATTTAATTAGATAATAAAGAGTATTGTTTTGAAGCACAACAGCATAAAAAGGCTTGACCCACATATATATGAACTGATAGCTTGTTATGAAAAGCCAATGTTTGTGTTTTGCAAAACAAAAAACTGCCTCTTCTCTGAAAAATCCTTTCAATTTAGAGGTGAGCAATGCAGATGTGTAGCATGCAGAACTCTGCAGGCATCATTCTCTAGCCTGAACTTCCGCACAAGGGTTGTTGAGGTACCCTCTCTGAAGGTCTTTTATTTTCCATGCAGAAGTAAACACGTTTTATTCAATTAAACCAGGAGCTGTAGCTACGAAGATGAGGAACCTGCATCTCCTAATTCAGGGAAGACAGGATTTCAAGCAAATTGCTGGAGAAAAGAAAAAAAAAGAAAAAAAAAAACAGAAGATTTGAGTTTCTATGAAGATAGAAAAGTGCACTGATTTCATTACATCGGGGATTTGACACTCAATGAGTACATTTCACTGGGACCACTTGACTACTTACATTCACCATTCTGCAGAAAGGACAAGAACTCAACAATAACCACTGACATTTGCTTCCTCCTTTGGATCTAATGTTATGGTAATTTAGTCACACAGTGCTTTGCTGTCAGAGGGAATCATGACCTAGGGAGAAGAAATTGGCTTGACAGAGGATTATTCCCTTGGCAAATTTCAGCACAGTCAATCAATTCCCTGCAGCAACTTTTTCTGCAACAAGAGACAAAACCAAACCTTACAATAGCCTTGTGAGGGCTGATGAATTCTAGAGGAAAAGAACATTACAGGTAAATCGTTGGTAAAGCTTTAAAACATTAAAATCAGAAACAGTTTTCAGCAACATCACTTGCTGATAAGGGCTCAAATAACTTAAGTTCTGTTGTTCTCAAATCCATTTTTAGGTGAAATGGTGCTTACTGTATAAATACAGATACTAATATTTTTAAAACACAACAACTTCATTACAGATTAACAGAAGACATCAATTAATAGAGTAAAACTCAGGCTACCTGGCATGCAATTTGGTCAACCTGCAAAAGAAACAGTAACTATAAGCCAGATGCCAATTGCCTTTCCACTCACAAAACACATGGTGCTCATTACAAGTTGTCAAAAGACAACATATCACAAATGAAGACAGTAAAAATATATTTATTTTTATAACAATAAGTAAACTAGGGGCTTAGATGAAATACAACCTTTTCAAACTCACTTAACCTTTTCAAACTCACTTAAATGTGGCCCATTTTATACAGAAACAGACATCGTGCCTGTCACACCCATGTGTTGCATGAAATCATGGACTAATTTCCATTGGAAAGGATCTCTAGAGTCCAGGCTCCAAGTTCCAGCTTAAAGCAAAGCAAGCTGTGCCACACTGCCCAGGGCCCTGAACCAGCCTTGCATCTTCAAGGATGGAGATGTGCAGTGCCACTGGGCTGCCTGCTCCAACAACTGACTGTCCTCATAGCTGCTCTTTTCTCTTCCCCCCCAAAACACTTCTGAAAAGAGCGTGGTTCCATCCTCTTCTCTTGTGTAACTGGTGATAGGACTAGAGGGAATGGCTTCAAGCTGCACCAGGGGAGATTCAGGCTGGACGTTAGGAAATAACATTCCTCTAGAAGAGTGGCCAGGCACTGGAATGGGCTGCCCAGGGAGGTGGTGGAGTCACCGACCCTGGAGGTGTTCAAGGAACGTTTGGATTTTGTGTTGAGGGACATGGCTTAGTGAGAACTGTTGGTGATGGGTGGATGGTCAGACTGAGGGATTCCGCAGATCTTTTCCAACCCTTGGTGATTCTATGATTCTTTGTGGCCATTAGGTAGGTAAAGACAGCAGCAAGACTTCCCCATACCAACCTTCTCTTGTCTGCTGCCTGTTCTACCAGGCATGGACTCAAGCCCCTCAATCATTCTGGTAGTCCTCAAAACTCTTTATACTCACCCAAATTGAATAAGTCAAGAAGCAGCCTCCTATGTGCCAAATACGAATGCGTCCCAAGTGTCTGTCTGGTACTTGGGGGCAAGGAGCCTCATCACTGGCCTTCATCAGGGATTAGCAGACTGCAGAGAATGGCCCTTGGTATGAAGCTGAAGCATTTACATCTCCAATAGATGGGTGCTACAAATTAGGGAACTCGCTCAGAGCCCATCCTTCCCTCCATGCAGGTGGGAAGGGGAGGGATTAGAACTTGCTATGTTTAGTTATGAAGAGCATTTAGATATTTGTAGATGTTAAACTTTTTTTTATTATTGTTATTATCACCATTATCCAGGACTCTGGCTTAACTGTAACATGGCTGCTATCACTCCTGAGCAGTTCCCTAATTCCCACTTAATTACATCACATTAATAAATTAATAAACTCGGTGGTTTTTTCTTTTTTTCTTTTTTCTGCAGAAGTTGCATGAAATGAACTGCTTTCCATGCAACAGACAACAATATGAGCCTTTGAATATATCAGTCTTCACATTCAATTCTAACAATCCTTAACAGATTTGTACAGATAACACAGAACAACCTTTTTTTTTTTTTGTCCCTTAGAAAGAAAAAAACATAAATGGAACATTTTCTTGGAGAAGATTCACTCTTCAATTGCATCCAGTTAACTCAAAAACATACACCTTTCAACAAGACTTAGACTGAGGAATATTCACCTAAAGAGTCACCTTGTGCCTTCACAAAATCCAAATGCCTTCATCGCTAGTCATGCTCAAAGCAAACCTTTCTATCCTCCATGTTTTAAAAATCTTACACTAGCCTGCTTTCATGGGATCTGCCATTATATCCAGCATAATCACAAATCCCACGCACACGCATTTTAATTAAAAGCAGATCTAAAAAGAAAGAATTAACATTGACATTAACTAGACAATAGCTGTATAGCTTTGCTTAACACAACAGTTCATAGATACAAATGAAGAAAGAGGCACAGATAAAACTCTTGCATACGAATGAGTTCTAATCTCCTTTTACAGCTGCAAATGTTCAGGTTTGTTGTGCACTAATGAGTAAGGTACAAGAATTTTTACCTCTAGGGAAACCAAACCTAAAGTTAGTTCCAGGCAGACAGACATACAGGTCTTGCCTGAGCAAGTTTACCTCAGCAAAACCAAAATACCTCATCTATGCTGTGTTTTGCCAGCACTGCCCACGCACAGTTACCATGGTTAAAGAAATCCAAACGCATGCAACTCCTGCTACTATTTTCTTCCTTAATTGTGAAAATGCCTCAGCCTGGCCAGATGACTTCAGGTCTTCTGAATCAATATTTCTCTTCCTTGAAGAGCTTCTCTACAGACATAATGGCAGAAGAAAACCAAGCATGAAAAATGCTTAATTACATTGAAAAATGTTACACGATTCCTAACATCATCTTGACCCAATGAGTGCCTTCAAAAATGGAAACTTGGCTGGGTGAGCAAGGCAGACCTTGAACATTGCTCACACCCCAAAACCTCCCAAAGATTTGCTTCTGTTTGCTGCCTCTTCCAGAAATGCCTGGCAGGAACAGCCAGAGTTCTGAGTTGCACCAAAATTACAGGAGAAAAAAAAAATAACCTCACTTGAAGAAAAAACATTGCGAGTTACCCTACTGCTACTGAAGCACTGATCAATATTCTCCATAATCTGCACTATGCGATCCATCTTAAAAGAAAAATCAGATTCAAAAGCCATACTCCATTAACAAGAAGCTCCCAATTTCTCTGCTAGAAAAAGTACTTGAGTTTCATGCACTTAATAGGCCCAACTTCCTTCTGAATTCCTCTCAGGATTCCCCCTTGGTACTTCTAACACTACAATCCTACAGACTCAGTTTCAAAATCCTCTCAGAGGAAGAAAAGGCACTTTTAGACTTTTTAGACTTTAATTTCTAGCATGAAGCCTGGAGGGAGAGATGGAATGAAATCATTCAAGGCAAAAGAATGTACTTGCGAGCTCTATCGTAGATTGGTTAAACTAAAGAAACAAGAGAAAGCTAGCAGCATTAAGCTATTAACAGATTACAGAATCAGATTGTGAAGCAATTCCTGGAATAAGCAATTGAGAGAAAACACGAAGTCAATACAAATTACACACAAAGTACAGTATTTGATTTGGCAACATACTACCACTTCGCAAATCTGAAAGAAAGACATCAAAACTAGGCATGTAATCCTTTAAAACACACATCATATAAACATAAAATGGCCTGGCTTGAAAAGGACCACAGTGATCATCCAGTTTCAACCCCCTGCTATGTGCAGGGTCACCAACCAGCAGACCAGGCTGCCCAGAGCCACATCCAGCCTGGCCTTGAATGCCTCCAGGGATGGGGCATCCACAACCTCCTTGGGCAACCTGTTCCAGTGCATCACCACCCTCTGAGTGAAAAACTTCCTCCTAATATCTAACCTAAACCTCCCCTGTCTCAGTTTAAAACCATTCCCCCTTGTCCTATCACTGTGCACACTTGTAAACAGCTGTTCCCCCTCCTGTTTATAAGCTCTCTTTGGAGAACAACTTGAACACTTGAAAATCTTGTCTTTGTCCTCCAACTGGTACAACTGGCTCCCTGCAAACTCAGTCAGAGCATAAACCAACCTCAGTGCTACTTCAAAACAAACAAAAAAAACATCCAAACACACACATTAAGCAAAAATTGAAGAAACATACCTTTGTGTTCAACAAAACACAAAACAAGCACAACAAACAAGTACAACAAACATATTTAAAGCAGTGGAATTCTAGGATTTGTGTAAGAAAAAGGAAGAAATTGATGAACGTCAAGACTTTATACTTACAACGAAGTCAGATACAAAAGAACCAGATTTCCTGAGGAATACAATTAAGTTGTGGAATTCTCTAGCATAGCAGAATAACTTCAGTTAAGAGAACTATAAACAAAAATTGAATACATGATACATATATATATATATATATATATATATATACACACACACACACATATATACATGCATGTGTGTGTAGCACTTTAAATATTCACAGGTATGTTTTCAAATAGGTTAAAAACATCTGTGGCAAATACAAAATGGGTGTCATATTCAGTAGTAGTTTGCATTTGAGGCTTTGAAGCTGATGACAAACTGCATTTGTCAGTTGCAGAAGATACAGATCCTGGAGTTTCCATAGGGAAAAAATAAACACAAAAAAGCAGAAACAAAACCCAGAAGATTTACTGTACCAGAGGCTCTTAACAACCACTATACATTACAAAGCAGTCCTGAAGGCTGAAACTTTGTGTATGGTACGAATAAACTTCTTCAAAACAAATTTCATAAGATCTGAGATGATTTTCAGAGAGAAAAGTCACAAAGAATCTGTGGTATGCTACAGAAATGTACTATTTACATAGCATAAAAAAGACAAGCCTGTTCTTTCCAGAATGCCCTATGGACTGTGAATGACCTTTTCTTCTAATGAAAAAGTCTTTTGTTTAAATTGAAACAAAATTTTCAAGTTATGGGGCATGCAAAAGTAAAAGGTTATATTTCCAGCTCAATGAAATCTATATTTTCTTGCCTCTAAATTCTGACTCTAAATTTCCAACAGACTTCTATTTTGCAAGGTAAAAAAGACATAACATGCTAACAACATCATTATTCCAAAACTGCGGGGAATATCACACAAGAAGAGCACTGGCTCAAAAGCAGAGCTACTCATTCATCAAAAGTTTATGTGGTTCCAGAGGACAACTAAACAAGTTAACACTAAAACCACAACATTTATTTCAGAGGTCCACGGCGCTGTTCCTTCTATTACTGATTGTCTTTGCTAAGTAGTCAATAAAGAAAATGCAGAGAAGCCATTAATTGTATGCAGCAGGTAATAACACCCCAATATTTGTGCCCCACAGAATACCCAAGCAAAACTAATTGCCTTTTGTATTTTGCAAATGTAATGTCACTCAGAGGCAAACATACAGAAAGATTCATGAAATCAACACTCAATCTCCCTTAGTTACCTTCACAGACTTGCACTTCACGTCTTTGTAATAGCTCGTAATCACTGCACCCATAATTTAGCTGTACTGTATTTGCTAATCTTGTAAAAGAAGCAGCATCCTTAGCTAAGGATACCCACACTTTGACATACCGTGTTCATTTGCTATGGGCTCCTAAGCTGTCTTTCATCTGGTAAAACATTCATTTACATTCTAGAAATGTTTTTTTTCTTCCTGTTTTACAATTCTTAAAACCTTTGGAAGATCTGACACAGGGCCTTAAAGCAATGTTGACATTCAGCACTGGACTTCAAAAAGAACCCAAATAAAAAACAGGCACGCATTAAAAAGTAACCAATTATTTTTGAACTTGTTTGCTCATGAACACACAAGCCTCATCTGTGTCTCTCGATTTATCTGTAGCGTTGTATGAACGCCTAATTCCTTTCACCATCTCAAAATGAGGCACTAATGGGAGAAAACGTTCTGAAAAGTGTCCAGCCTTCGCCTCAGTGGCATAACAACATAATGAATAAAAACAAATACCACCTTCCTTTGAAGCAGCAGCACACGTGGTGCTTCTGATATGCCAAAATTATTTTGTTTGTTGGCTGCGATTCCAACAAACCACCAAACAGAATTACCTTGTGTCTGGATGGCTAAATCTAACACCTCACTCTTACACATCAACATTCTGAAACCACCAGAGATCATGCAGTTGGATGTAGAAGCATTATGAAAAACTCATCCCATTATGAACGACTGTAATTATTTTCCTTAAGGTAAATTCATTAACTTGCATTCTCAACTCAAACAAAAGCTAAGAGAAAGGGGAGGCGGGGAGAAAAGACCACTAGTGTTAAATAAGAAAGGACAACTCACTAAAAATCATCTCTGAAAGTGCAAAAGCAAAAATAAGAAACAGTATTTTGCCTAAATTCACAAATGCAGGTCAGAAAATAACTTGGGATACCCATAAGGAGAAGCTTGTCATAGTACTGAGACATTAAAACCGTAATAGTGATAAAGCTACATCATAATCACACACATACAGAAAACACCTGCAGTCTCATAAGGAGTCTGTCAAACTCTTTCCTGGCATTGGATATCCCAAGCACAGGCTGGGAGGAGAATGGCATGGAAGCAGCCCTAGGGGAAAAGGATTTAGGGACATCAGTGGATGAAACACTCCACATGAGCTGGCAGTGTGCACTTGCAGCCCCAAATGCCAACCATATCCTGAGTTGCAACAAAAGAAATGTGACCAGCAGGTCAAGGAAGGTGATTCTGCCCCTCTACTCTGTCCTCATCAGACCCCACCTGGAGTACTGCGTCCAGATCTGGGCTCCCAACACAAGAAGGGCATGAAGCTGTTGGAGCAGGGCCAGAGGAGGACCACAAAGATGATCAGAGGGCTGGAGCACCTCCACTATGAGGACAGGCTGAGAGAGCTGGGGCTGTTCAGTCTGGTGAAGAGAAGGCTCCAGGGGGAACCTGATAGTGGCCTTCCAGTACCCGAAGGGGGCCTACAGGAATGCTGGGGAGGGACTATTTTTAAGGGCACAGAGCAAGAGGATGAGGGAAAACGGATTTTAACAGGAAGAAGATAGATTTAGAACTAGATATTAGGAAGAAATTCTTTACTGTGAGGGTGGTGAGACACTGGAACAGGTTGCCCAGTGAGGTTGTGGATATCTTCCCCAACCTAGAAGCATTCAAGGCCAGGCTGGATGGGGCTTTGAGCAACCTGGTCTAGAGGGAGGTGTCCCTGCCTATAGCAGGGGGTTGGAACTACATGATCTTCAAGGTCCCTTCCAACCCAAACCATTCTACAATTTTATGATAACATACCTTTAATTTCACATAAGAGCCAAGGAAGTACAGAAGATAAGTCTATGTAAATGCTTATTACTGGTGCACAGTACTAACAGCAAGAATTGATACTAACAGCAAGAACTTATTGTTCATAAAAAATATCCACAACAAAAACTTACTACTCCTTCAAGACTATGGGATACTCCCAGGGATACAAAGCAGAGCACAAAAGTCAATCATGAGTGGCTCCAAAGAAGTTTTGGAAAGCCTTAGCTTTGCTGTAAAATATGCCATCCCTGTTATAAGGAGTTGCCTTAAATCAGTAAGGTACAAGGACAAGATTATGTATTTTGGCAGTGAGATACTTCTGTAATGTTTATAGTTCATTTTTATGGTCTGTGTCAAAACCATAACAAACTATGCTTTATGTCTTAACTAGAGCTGGTAAAACTCACGTAACTCGCAATATTACTTGGCAAACATTCCATCACACTGTTTATTATGGAGTCCCTAAACTAGAGGAAGCATTCTGATAGTGTCCATATTACGCAATTACACAATACAAAAAAAAGGTTACTTAACAAATCTGGTAGTGACAAATAGAAGCTAATCTCCCTCCCTTGAAGAGTGACAACCCAACACTCAGTCAACACAGAAAAAGTAAACAGAAAAACAACGCAGGAGAGCATTACATTTTAAGCCAGAGAAGGAGCAGATGACTATGAAGCATGTCATCTAGGAATTGAAAACCAGCCTTCTAAGAATACTGATTTACATAAAGAATAAAACAAACCATCTGTGCTTCTGAGATAGAAATCACGTTACAGAGCTCCCCACTTCAGTTGCTGCCTTTACTAGCAAAACTAATTACGATCTTAATCAACCACATAAGCTTTATTAAAACAAAATCAGAAAATAATAAGCGTCAATGCCTTCTGAAATTCACATCACATATAATTACAACTTCCATTCTGGAGGCAGCTTCTCTCACACAAAGAATTTCTCATGTTTTCAATGTTTACAATGACATAAACTTAACAATCGCTGCTACTTCCTCCTCAGAGGAAACTGGATTCTTCAGGGGCAATGCTGAAAACCAATTAATTATAGAACCATTAAAAAACCTCATATCCAATTACGTCTTGCAGATTTTTCTTTTCTCCTCACATACGCAGTGCTTCATACATCAGTTGCACAACAGCTTGGTCCCTTTGGATAGCTGAGTTCATGAGCTGGCCTCTTTACAGTGAGGAGACAACAGAAGTGGGATGATAAGAAAGCCAGACACACCTTGACTCACCTACACTTTTCAAATAAAATTTCGTATTAACAGCACTTGTGGAAGCAGTATGGCAATAAGGCCTAGGAAAAGGAGAAACCTGAAGGCACACTTCTTGCCTAGTTCTAAATGTTTATATGTTTACCATGGTTTGTTTTAAATCACTTTTGCAAAAGCTTCTCATGCTTACACCTAGAAATCACTTGACCTCTCTTCCCTTCCATTTTCAGTTTATTAAGCAATTTTAAGGCCAAAAAGAAAAAAAATACAAAAATATTAATACAGTACAGTACATGTACACTTAAATCAGTAACACTGTTTATTGTCTGTTACAGAGAGAAAGTTGTTAGGACTCTGAAAGCATTGAAATCCAAAAGTGAAAGCAGTTTTAACTTCCAGAGGTGATGATCACCAGAAGCACATATCAGCTTCCAACAGAGCTAAGGGTGTCAACCTTTTTTTGAATATCAGGCCTTTTAAAGAGTAAATTTTGTTCTGTACAATCTTGATACAGAAAAGCTCACAGGCAGCATCTAGCACCAAGCAAAAGTAGTAAACTGGTCACACAATCAAAGATGGGGGAAGCAAAGAGTTTATTTCCAATGGCGAGCCAAAAATGATGCACCAAGGGACTCAGGGATTCTCTCCTAGCAGGAGCAGCTGCTCCCTAGCAACTTCCCAAGTCCAAGACATCAGTCGCACAGCAGAACAGTATTTCCAAAGGGACAAACGCACACTGTAGGAAATACTGCTCCCTGCAGGGAGATGCACAGAGGGAACCGTCCTGCTACAAACACCCACAGCAGCACAGACAGCCCTGTTTCCAAAGAGCAACACTCAGAAAGGAAAAAAGTAGAAGAGCTCAATAAGACAGGCAAAGCCTTGTTGATCAGGTACAGGGCACAACCAGCCCTTTTCATGACATTCCTTTCATCCTTTTTCCCATTTCCCCCCCCAACCCACTTGGATTTCTATTATGCTGTGTAAAAGTTTAACTTAATAAAAAACATTTAAGGATGATTAAATACAATTTCAGTATATTATTGTCATTAAGGAGCTAAGAAGAAGAATTTTATGACAGATGAATGCAGCTGCAAATTATACTGAACTCTTAAGACATCTGTGGGCTCAGAGCAGTGTTACTCTCCTACCACAGCACAACTCTTCTTTCTTCCACTCCCATCCTTTTTCTGTTCATTCCAGCATTTGTTCACGTACTGCGCTGACATTTTCACGTGTCTTGAGATGTCAGTGTGTCCTCCTTTATCTTGATCTCATCATACTTCTAGCAACAAGGGTCTGCTCTGTGTATTCTACAGACAGGGACTGAATGCACAGCAGTGAGGACTGAGCCAAGCCCACACAGGATACCTGTGACAGGAAGAGGAGCTAAGATGGTCTCTTCAGTAACTCAGGCTAATGTCACAATTGCAAGACTATTCCTTTCAACTCCATAGAAACACAGAGCTAGTAAACAGCACTCAAGCTTCTTTCTTCTACATGCATCACTACATCACAGCATTACAATGAAAAGGCCACAAGTAAGACACAGTTGAAAAAAGGAACAGCTGGCTCTCTGTTTCCAATTCTGTAATTGGAAAGCTTTTCCCAAAAGAACTATTTTATCTGAAATGGGTATTTCTTTTTAATTTCAAGTGATGAAATCAATGGTTCAGCATGCTATGGAATGCCCCTAATTATCAAGCAATTGAGTTTATAAGCAGTATCAGCTCATTTAAAACAGTAGAAAAGTATCTTTAATACTTTATATGGTGTGCCACTACATTGTTTTAAAGACAATCAAGATAAAGTCTCAAGTTATATGTACTCATCGATTACATCATCTAAAACAAAATCAAGTTCTCTGGAGTTTTTATCTGTGCTGACTTCTATGGTACTTCTACACAGCTCCTGGCAGGTGTTACAATTCTCTACTACAATTAACAAAAAGCGCTCTGTGAAGAAAACAACAGTTTTCTGAGGCCAAGATTCAATCGGTATTATTTACCCCTCCTAAAATCCTTCAGTATTTTTGGACTTTAGGATAGATACTTGGCATCCCACAGCACACAAAAGTCTGACCTTGAGGTGAAATTTTATGGGTTTGTTCAGCCAAAAGTACTTGGGATCAGTTTTTCAAAGACACCACACTTTTGATTATTTGCTTCAAGTGCAGAAAACGTTCTGTTACCCATATTCAATTCGTAATGCAAGGCCAAGAAGATTTATAGGGGAAAGACTGATTTGTCTGTCTCATCCCAGATGTCTGCTCTCTGATGACATTATTTTCCTAAGGGTATCAGGTTAAGAGACTAGAAAAGGAATCAGAAAAGGAAAAAAGTGCATGGCAATGCTACTGAAAGTGGCAGGGAAGGGATAAAGAAAAGAGAGAGACAGAGAATCACTCCCTTCTTTATCGTAGACATGCACTATTCCAAAAACCAGGACAGGAAGCCAGCTTCAGTGTGAGGAATCCAACACACTCTGCTTATTTTTGGTTTTGCTGCAGTCTGAAAAATAACATTGCCCAACACTTACAAAACCTAAGAGCAAAAGCTAAAATTCAGAAAACATGCCTACACTGGCAGAGCTCAGACACACACTCTTCACTGGTGGAGGTCTTCTGTAAGTGAAGTGTGGACCACAAGCTGGTACCAGCATACTTTTGCTGTATCTGATCACACACAAAGTTTACTTAGCTTCCACTATTAGTCCAAACAGGCAATTCTCACCTCAGTCCAAAATGTCTTAAGGCAACTATCTTTTACTTAAAACTTCTTTCACAATTCAAAAGTGATTGCTTTGTTTATAAGAAAAGGCTGGGCTTTCATTTCATTAGTCAAAGCATCTATTCCCTGCATTCCTGATGTGCTTACAGACAGGATCCATATCTAGTAATGAAAGAGGCTCAAGCCTGCTGAGAATTTAGAGATCACCAAAAATAATGCTGTGCCCAAAAAATGGGTTTACTTTAGCCTTGGCAATCAACATCATCCAGAAACTGTTTCTATACTGTGGTTAAGTCTATTCATTATGGCCAGCCACAGGATACTAATTTGCTATGTTGTTCGAACGTTTTGTTGCCTTTTTTAATGTAGACCTTTATTTGCTTTTTCCTCTCTCCCCAGTGTCCCATCTTCATTCTCATTCATTTCACAAACAGTCCCACAAGGAAACCACAAGCACTGCCACAGCCATAGCCTCAGCATAACCCCTATGAACCTGCCTTTTCTACCTCACAAGCTTTGGAAACTAAGCATCTCAACTATCAAGGCACGGACCCATTTCCAATTCCCAAATTAGAGGGCCATCAGGAAAATTCCCAAATGTATTTATAAATATACTCTCCATCTAAGTTAAGAGTTAGTTTGGAACTTGACCGTAAGCCAGGTATGTAAATCAAGTGCCTCTTGGGGGAGACTAAAACATTCATATAATGAGTTAAAGAATTACCCACATGGATAAAAGCTATCACTGCCACCAAGACACTCCTCTCTTCATACACTGTCACTCTAAATGCAAAGATCTCCAGTAATACAAATAAAGCCTTTTAGGTGAATATTCTACTCAGATTAATGTGCTTTATTAATATCACCAGCCATAAATCCAACACCTTACTTAGGTTTTGAATTAAGCATATTTATCTACCGTTACCTCTTTAAAAATATAAATAAAAAAAATACAAAAACAGTTTACTGCTCAACTTACAGAGCATTACAAAAAAAAACTCTCTGGTGACAACAAGATGAAAGATCACTTACGTATTTCAGAAACAACATCTCACAGTCCTGGCTAGCCTGTTCCATTTGCTTATCTCCCCCTTCAAAAGATAATGCATGTTCCTCTTCTTAACAGATATCCTTGCTTAAACCACTCTGGTTATGTCCAGCTTCCAAGTTCCTTTTGGGTCTCTCACAAGAGCCACAAGCCTTCCTCAATCTTTGTCCCCCCAAGCTTGCCTGCTGCTATGTAAACAATTCTGAGAAAGTTACTGTTAGAGTTATCCACTGATGTTATTGGGAATAATTATAAACAAGCTACATGTGAGTCCAGAGATTAATGGAAAGTTCTCTCAACTCTCAGGCCCAGCTAAGACCCAACTGTCATCATACACAGAACCGTAGATAATGGCAGGACAAGCAGAAATGGTTTTAAAGTTGAAGGAGGGAGGGAGGGAAGGAAGATTTAGGTCGGATATCAGGGGAAGTTCCTTGCTATGAGAGTGGTGAGGTGCTGGCACAGGCTGTGCAGAGAGGCTGTGGATGCCCCGTCCCTGGAGGTGTTCAAGGCCAGGTTGGATGGGGCCCTGGGCAGCCTGGTCCAGTATTAAATGGGGAGGTTGGTGGCCCTGCATGTGGCACAGGGTTGGAGATTCGTGATCCTGGGTGTCCCTTCCCACCCTGGCCATTCTATGATTCTCTGACTCTGCTGATTTTTAGCCATTTATTAGGAACTGTAAGGAAGCAACAACATTCTAACATTAGCAAAACTTTATCTGTAGTATCCCAGACAAAAATCCACCCAACATTTATCATTTACCACTACACACAAAGTACATCAGTTATTGGTGTGGTAGCAGACCACAAAGCCACTGCAGCAAAACAAGCTCCAGATTTTCTGAAGTTGCCACCACCAGAGACTGGAAGCATTTTCAGGCAGGTTCAACCACCATCACTGTTTGGAGCAAGTTTCAAAACCAAATCTTCACAGGACTTTTCTTTTTGTGAGCAACACAACACACAGCCTCGTGTCATGTTCCTCATCTGTGGAACACGGTGGGCCCACAGTGCTACCCCTCACCTTCCAATTGATAACTGCCTCACACTTCCTACAACATTTGCTTATTACCTTTCCCATGTCCATGCCTTCCACAGGCTTACTGCGTTGGACGCTCCGTTGCAATTCTGAGAGAAGCAAGTCTTGCAGAGCCCCACAACAATAACCAGTAAGAAAGAAAAGTGCAATTCTAGATACGTACAGAGAAGTTTTCCTGCTCAGCTGGCCTCACTTCAGCCAGAAGTGATACATCTTTGTTGCTTGCTGTGGAGAGTCAAGGAGGGACATTTTTCAGCCATTCTAAAACAAGCACAAGTTTCCTGAACATAATATACATATTTAAGCAGTAGTCTGCAGAGTTCTTACCAAACCTTTTCTTGAAAAACAGCAGAGTTGATATCCTTACTGTTTGCCTGTGTAACTTTCACAACAGCATCGTCCTTCTACATCTTTTCAATTCTGTCAGGATAAATTTAACCCTTCTCTGCCCAGGGCTTACATTCATCTGTGAAGATCATCTGAAATTGACAGGACTGAAAACACAAGTCTTATTCTTAACCAGTTTTCATCTTCGAATGCCTGTCAGTCACTCCAGCCCTCCTTTTAAGAGCTGCTTAACATTCAGTTTGGTTTTGTTTCTGGCTATTGCTTGTATTTTTAGTAGTTATAAAGGAAAGAGGATGTTCTTCCAGGAAATCCTCAGTTTCGTGTCACAGTTTTGTAAACAGTTTGATTGGAATAGCATTCCCAAGCTTTTAAGCAATTAGTATTTTTCAGTTTGGAAGTTGTTGTGTTGATTTTTCACTTGAGAGAGTTTCTCCAGAACAACATTTCTTGTACCTTCAATTGCAATGGATCTAAAACACGGCGAGTCCCTCCGATACAGAAGGCCCAGCAACACAAGTTCAGTGAGAAAGGTTTCCTACACCTTTCTTTTAATACAAGCTTATAAGGAATACTTGAGCAAAATCTTAAACAGAGTTACGTATAAATAATATTAACACATGTTAAAATATTTTGCCTAACACTAAAATACACCAAAGTTTTTCTTTCAAAATGTATTGTGTACACATATTTTGACTATATAAAGCCACTACTGGTTACTGCAGTGGTCCTCATCCCCACAGCTCCTTTAGGCTGTCTAAGGAGACTTTCAAGCACATATATCCAGCACAGCCAGGCATACACTCACTTGTGTGAGCATTACATTGCTCTGATTTTAAGTAAATAAGTGATTTGCAGGACAAGGGGAAATGGTTTTAAGTAGAGGGAGGGAAGATTTAGGTTGGATGTCAGGGGGAAGTTCTTTACAGAGAGAGTGGTGAGGTGCTGGAACAGGCTGTGCAGAGAGGCTGTGGATGCCCCGTCCCTGGAGGTGTTCAAGGCTGGGTTGGATGGGGCCCTGGGCAGCCTGGTCTAGTATTAAATGTGGAGGTTTGGTGGCCCTGCGTGTGTCAGGGAGGTTGGAGATTCATGATTCTTGAGGTCCTTTCCAACCCTGGCCATTCTGTGATTCTGTAAAGTACCCAATATTATACTCTGTGAAATGAGGCTTAAGAAAAACCTGGAAGTTACATATCTAAGGGACAGCCCTGGAATGGCAGAACTTTTCCTCAGGAATACTGCTTTGCAAACAAACAATCCAATTTTTAAAACATCGTGGTGCTGATGGAAAGGATGTCACATTCGAGTAGCACTGTTTTTTCTCCAGCTTCACAACACAACAGTGAATTCATGCTGATGCTCCCTGCTCACTCAAAGGAAAACAGCGCCATGTAACTGCAGACTGAATGCCATTTTTTTGTTAATAAATTGAATAACTTCAAAATGAATAGGTAGCAAGTCAGAAAAATGAAATGAATTGACACTAATCCATTGGAATTCAAGAGCAAAACATTTGATTTCTACATAGCGAAGACTTAGGAACTTAGTATTCCCCATCACATACAGGCATAGGATATAATCAAATATCCAAAATACAAAGACACTTCCATTGTTTAAGAAAGGGAAAACATTATGATGATCATTAAGAAGGAATCAGCAACTAGCTAACAGGATGGTCATAAATACCTTGGCACTCTCTCTCGGATCCTAAACTGTTTTGGAAATATCTCTTTACCTAACATTAAAGCATACATGGAAATGCTGATAGATTTCATAAAATTGTAAGTGGAGGGGAAAAAAAAAAAAAAAAATCAGTGTTTTTTGCTATACTTTAGCTAGAATACTTATCCAACTGCACATGGATGCATACAAAATCTTAAAGATTAGGTTAGGATTTTGAGACTCTCATTCCTTCAGTTTTTACTTTTTCTGTGAAAAGAAATAATAGGGATTTTACTTGAGTTGCCAGTGGCCTACTTCAAATAAAACAGCTATGTAACAAAATATACTACACCGTTACATAACTACATGAAACTGTGGCCATGTAGAAGTTGCTGCAAAAACAGCATACTTCCTTGAGTGTGTGCTCCAAGTAGCAACCAAGCTCAAAATGAAATCTGCACAACTGCTTTGAATAAACTGCACATCAATCACAAATCTTTGCTCTTAGAATTGATTCTGAAAACCTCCCATGACTGCATTAGGAAGACCTCCAATTTAGATTACTGATGTGACAACTTTTTTTTTTTTTTTCCTTCCAGCTACAAGAAAATCCAAATTTCAAACCCACGTGACCAAAGTGTGTGTGCACAATTCTCTCAAATGCCTACATACAGGTGTTTGCAAACCCCTGCAAATGAGAGAATGCAATGCACAATGACTGAGGCAGCTCTTTATACAAGAGCATTCTTGTTTGAGAAGCTGCTTTGCACAAGACTCTGGTAAACAGTAATTTCAACAGTCAGTACAGTTTGAAATATTTTGCCTGCATATAATTGTAAAACTAAAAACAAATGTGTTTTTTCATGTGAATAGTTACCCCAGGGAGCATCTGTTAAGGCAATGCATTCTCATGGCTTGACTGAGGCTTCATCTGGCACATCAGCACACCACCACACTACACACACTTAGAGAGGCCTGTGCTCGAATAAAACATAGATACACAACCAAGGATAAAAAGTAACAGTGTTCCCTAAATTATTTCTTCTCGAAGTCTTACAATGATTATCATGCAGGTCTATTGGCCAGGCAATCTCACCAAAACAGGGGAAGCTGATCTGGCAACGTCACGACACACAAGTAAATTCTGGGCTGTCAGAAGATAACATACACGCTGAATTAACTTCTTTTTGATGTTGTAGAACATTGATCAGGTTGATAGGAGCTCTCTCTCTACTTGTATTTACTTTGTTAACTTAAATATAAAAATCAAAGATGAACTAATTCATCTCATTCACTTGAAACGTACCAGTGAGGCAATCAGACATTGTTTGGCTCCCTTAATATAAATAAGGCACATACAAGCAGCAAAAGATTTTTCCACACAGCCATAAATTACTAAATTCTGTTACAAACAAGAAGGTACTTCCAAGTGCAGTGCCCTTCCATTAGAAGCTGAAAGCTACTGTTTGCTATTAGAAAAATCTCTTTTTTGCCAAGTTAAATGCATAACTACTTAAAAAGAAAGTGGCAAAAAAACTTAATCATGAATTCATTTTCATAGCCTTTCCCTCACTAAACAGAACATCCTAGATTACAGAACCATTTTCCTGCACAGCTAGAAAAGAAAGCAGAATATCTAGAGAAGCTTTTCACCTTTAAAACAGTTCCCTTTTCAAAGGGTTATGCCCCAGAACTTCTTTTTCTCCAAATAGATCATATGAGTTCATAATACTCAATTTCTCTTCATTTTTCCTTACTGCCAGAGGAAGGATATCAGATATTCACATCAATACTCAAAAGTTCTGTTAATTAACTGGTTTCCTTGCTGTAAAATGAAGATTAAAGCAAAAGAGAAGAGGAACATATTCCCAACAGGTGCCCTAACATTTAGCCTTGGCATCTGACTCCTGATTCACTTACAGTACAGATACACTCATTAAGCTGTCCCAAGTTAACTGCTAAAACACTGCACAAAGCCAATTCCTGCTATGTAAATTACAAACTGTGCTGCAGGTTAGTAAACTGCAGTAAAACCAGATAGGAGTACACCAGTAATACAGTGTTTACATTGTAGTGTTCTGAAAGACCAAGAAGACAAAGCTTCTTTATTAAAAGACATAACTTTTACCACAGTGGAAATCCAGTGGAAAGTCCCCAAAAACATTTCAGATAACACAGTGAAAGGCTATTTAAGTACTGACTTCCTCCAGTTAATTCACCACCAGCTACACGAACTGACAAATATTTTAAATGAAAATTAAGGAACGCAGAGTAATGATAGAGTCACAGAACCCTTAGATATGGAAGGGACCCCTGAAAGCCATCTAGTCCAAATCCCCTGCAGTGAACAGGGACAGCACAGCTACACCAAGTTGCCCAAGGCCTGATCCAGACTCACCTCGATAGTCTCCAGGGACGAGGCATCCACCACAGCTCTGGACAACCTGTTCCAGTGCCTCACCACCCTCACTGTAAAAGATTTTTTCCTTACAGCCAACCTAAGTCCATTCTCTTTGAGTCTGAAGTCATTTCCCCTTGTTCTGCTAAAGATCCTATCCCCTTCTTTCCTGTAGCTTCCCTTCAGACACTGAAAGGCCACTCTCAGGTCTCCGAGAAGCCTTCTCTTCTTTGGGCTGAACAGCCCCAGCTCTCTCAGCCTGTCCTTCTAGGAGATGATCCATTCTGTGGATCACTTTTGTGGCCCTCCTCTGGACACAGTCCAGCAGGTCCATGACTCTCCTGTACTGAGGACTCCACATCTGGATGCAGCAATCCAGGTGAGGTCTCACAGCATAGAGCAGAGGGGCAGGATCATCTCCCTCGCCCTGTTGGCCACACTGCTTTTGATGCAGTCCATCATACAGGTGGCTTTCTGGGCTGTGAGGGCACAATGCTGGCTCATGTCCAGCCTCCCATCCACCAGTACCCTCAGGTCAAGCAGGAATGGTTTTAAACTGAGACAGGGGAGGTTTAGATTAGATATTAGGAAGAAGTTTTTCACACAGAGGGTGGTGAGGCAGTGGAACAGGTTGCCCAAGGAGGCTGTGGATGCCCCATCCCTGCAGGCATTCAAGGCCAGGCTGGATGTGGCTCTGGGCAGCCTGGTCTGCTGGTTGGCGACCCTGCACATAGCAGGGGGTTGAAACTGGATGATCATTGTGGTCCTTTTCAGCCTAGGCCATTTTATGATTCTGTGATGACTCTGTAATTCTAAATGGCCCACTACCCATCATTTGCACGATTTCATGATACGCAGGAGTGGCTAAGGTAAATTATATGTGCTTCAGCCAGTAAACCTACATTAAACAGGCTCACATTTGAATTCCCTTTGCACAGGTGGTTGCAGCAGATGACCCCTGGGAATCCTTCTTAATCCAGGTTATCCTATGATCCCATGAAAGTCAGACCAAGTCAGAATAAGCCTGTAATACACTTTACTACATGTTTGTTTGTTTGTTTTTAATCTGATACTTGCCTTTTGATTTACAAAACTTATTTTTAAAGGAGCTGATTTTGTGAAGATGGAACTAGATTTTAATCAAAAGTTTCCAAAGAGAAAAGTTACTGCTAACAACAAATGCCAAAATTATCACAAGTGGGAGAGCACTAAAGATAAGAGATGCAGATGAAAAGAAGGAAGCACAGCTCTGCCACCCAAGAAAGGCAATAGGAGAGGTATGTTTTTAAGAAGATCACACAGTGATCTATAGTGAAACTAGAGCAACAACACAATAACAAGGCACCTTTCATAACCTATATACCTTTTCTGACACAGATGTTTGGACCCTTTTCCTTTTGCCCTCAATCCTTCCTTAACTAATCATCCAGCCCTATTTTTATTACTGTAGGTAAGACCACCTGGACACCCATAACACCAATTCACCTTAAAAAGCAAGGCTGCTTAGCATTCAATTCCTTTTATGTCTCTAACATTTCTAAACCTGTCTTCATGTACAGGCTGGAGCACCAGCACATAAAAACTGATGTCATCTGCATTCCACCAAGGGTGGAGGTAAACAAACACTTTCTTAAATCGAGTTCCCAAGAAATCCACATTTCATGAAACCAAAACATCCTGTTTCTATAAACAGAATTGTCAAGCAATAGCGTTCTAGAAGAGATGCTCAAAAAGGAATTTTTAATTTAATTAAATAACTTCTAGTGTATTTAAGGTGTTTTTAGCAGTAGGAAAAAATCCCTCCGTTTTATGTCCCTAAAAACAATCACCAAGGTTGGAAAAGTCCCACAGGATCACTCAGTCTGACCATCCACCCATCACCAACAGTTCTCACTAAGCCATGTCCCTCAACACAAAATCCAAACGTTCCCTGAACACCTCCAGGGTCGGTGACTCCACCACCTCCCCGGGCAGCCCATTCAGTGCCTGGCCACTCTTTCAGAGAAGTAGTATTTCCTAATGTCCAGCCTAAATCTGCCCTGGCGCAGCTTGAAGCCATTCCCTTCTATCACCAGTTACATGAGAGTAGAGCCGACCCCCTGCTCACTACAATCTTCCTTCAGGCAGTTACAGAGAGCAATGAGGTCTCCCCTGAGCCTCCTCTTCTCCAGACTGACAATAATTGATATAACAAAACACCGAATGGATATACAAATGGTTGCTGAAGCAAGGAGAACACCTCAAATCACAGCACTCAAAGAAACAAACCACGGACTACATTTGTTCTAACACAAATGGTTCTTTGAATCAGGTGGTCCACCAAATTTTAACCAAGAAACAAAGGGAGTTAAGGTCTTGGCACCAACCATGGTCTCATTTATCTTAACAGATGATTTTGAAATAAAGGATCGTATGGAGTTCAGCAAATTAAATTACACTATGATTATTAGATGGGTTCATGCACTGCATCAGATACCCATCCTGGAAGTCCTTTGCACCTTAGAGTCAGTGGGAGCTGTGACCATCATCATTCCAAGCTTGCACTGCCATTTTCCAAGCCTACGATCGCATGCTTCATGTTGTATTTTTCAGTTTTCTTCTGACAGGGTTACATATGAGTTTGTGTCTAACCTGCTACACAGTCCTCAGATATCTAGAACTTGGTCCTAGAATTTCTTACTGTACCATTAACATCTGTCACTGCAGATTTTAATCAAAAATAATTTTGAATTCTAGAGGAAAATGCCTAGAAAATCCTGACTGATGTTGGACTGAGAAGAAATACATCTAAAAATTTGTTATTATAAGCTAAATTGTTTTCTTGATGAAATTGTTCAGTTCTTCTGACTGGTGGCAGATAGACACTGCAACCAAACCTATATGACTGGTGTTCTGGTAGGAACAAATCAGAAAGGCTCTTCTTGAAGACTGTATGCTCAGGTAAGATTAGTGGTGTTTTTTATATATATCCAAGCTTGTTTTTTTTTCATGCAATAGTTTTACATCCTTACTTTAAATTAGTGCATGTACCCATCTTGTAGTAGAAGAAGAACAACAAATGATTGTAAGTTGAAGCTAAAATAAAAAATAGTCTTATTTCTCTTATTTACTTCTAAATAAACTATTAACCTTACTATTACCACTAGTGTACTTTAGGATCAACACTGTATACAGAAGCCATCCATTTTTGGTCTAGACACAAAGATTCAATCTTGGTAATTTATGGCCAGCATTAGGCATTAGGCAGAGGGTCAAACTGCATCAACATAAATGTCTCTTAGTATTAAGACACGTCAGTTACTCCACTCTTCAACAAATATGAGCCCGCTGACCCCAGAATGAAAACAGCAGCAGGTGAAATAATGCAAAGAACGACAAATGATGAAATATGAATGCAGTATTATATTTATTTATTTAAAGAAGGCAAAAAAACTTTACCAGTTTATTGTCCCCTGCCATTTTCTTCTACAAAAAAAGTGCTTCCTGTGGAATTAATTTCACTGCTTTATGGTAAAAAGAGCACTCAGGCTTGCATATCCTTCGCTGAAAAACTACCAAATAGGAAGCATGAGAGAACTTGAGACATAAGGAAAAATACATTCATCATCCTATCCTCAAACTGTACGTATTTAATGAATCAATCATGTATTTAGACATGACAAAATAGAACTGTATCACACCTAAAGTAGAGCAGACAAAAACTTATAGTTTTAATGTAACACATTTAATACACACACACAGTAAAAGGACTAAGCTTGTGAGTTATCACAGAATCATAGCATGGCTTGGGTTGAAAGGGACCTCCAGGATCACCCAGCTCCAACACCCCTGCCACAGGCAGGCCTGCCAACCTCCATATTTAATACTAGACCAGGCTATCTCTACAGTAAACCCGAGCTTTTTTTTCAACCCTTTCACTGATGTCAGATTTCTCAGATTTAAATAGCTGGCCTCTCATCATTCTCCTGACCATTCCAAACTCTTAGTGATACAATCACCCAAAGTCTCCAGCAAACATTCAGAACACTGCATGTAATATATGCACACATACGTATGCTGTAATTGGTTGGGTTTGGGCTTGTTTTGATTTTCTAGTTAAATCCTATTATACTGGATAGAAGCACAGGGAAACTTCAAAGATTAATCCAATTCCCCACACACAGAGTCTGAAATGCAATGCTTGTGTTTCACCATTCCCATAGCAACAGCATTTCAATTCTTTATTTTAGAGCCTTTCCCTGTAGGAGCTAAACCATACATTCATTCCTACTCTCCTTTAAAGTGTACTTGTAGAAAAGTCTCTCTTTCTTCAGGCTACCGTTGCTTTCCAGACAAACACGACGTACATTTTTGTGATAAACTTGTTGTTGGAGGTATCACGTGGCCACCTCTCCCACAGCTTAACATTTAAGTGCATAACTGAAATGCTTCTGTGGGACTACCAATTACTGCAGTTCTTTTACTACCACACAAAACTGTTCAACACCAAACTGAGCTACAAGATTCCAGAATCCATTTTTAGCCTGGGGCTCTAGGCCAAGAATAACCTTTTCAGTTCTCTAGGAAGCCAAACACACAAAGATACAAAAACCAACAGAGGGAATACAGCACTTCTTGCCAAAACAGTTATTATTGTAAAATATGTTTTTAAAGATCATACTCTTTCATATTACCTGATCCTTAGCCTAGAGCAAATCTACAATGATGCCCTTTTAGAGACTAAATAGCTCTGAACCACATTATCATCTTTCTGTAAGAAATGCTACTATAGAACAACCTCTCCATTCTTACATTGCATTAATATATTTAAAGTCACACCCAGGGCTCAGGATCATAATGAAAGCTTCAAAGTTTCAACCCTTACTACAACACCTTCCAGAAGACCTCAAGTAAAATGACTCAACACCCATTCTTACAATAGCTTATATTGTGTTCACTGAGCTGTAAAAACAGAAGCCGGGATACCAAAACTGGTTTTCTTTTTAGAGTTTTGTTTGTTTCTGCTCCTCATTCTCCCTATTGGTGTAAACACAGATAAGCTGCATCTTTACAGAACATTGCTTCTGTAAGAACAAAGTTTGCAAGGTAATTTTTAAACAGAAACACAGCACAAGGCCTATGCCAGGGCCAACTGAAACCAACTAAAATCATCTCTTAAAAGATCATTAAATTAGCACTTCATGTAATTACATAAAAGGCTTTTAAAATGTATCAACACACAAGACATTCAACATACTTTGCCCACCCTTAAGAAGGTCCTGATTGATTAGAAGTTTAATTCAGCACACTTTAACATGCCAGTATATTGATATACAATAAGAAATACACAAACAGAGTAGCTGTCTTGTCTCTAAAATCCCTTATTACAATTTTAACAAGCTGAAGTTCATTTTGGATATGTTATCCTATAGCACTTGCATAAAATATTTTCTTTGAAGAGCTAGCAAAAGGTCTCCAGTTTTCATGTTGCATTTGAATAAAAATATGGAGAAGAAAAAGAAAGAAAAGATGTGGAAGAAATATGCCATTTTTCTTTAAAGAAAAAAGAACAGGACTAAATGAAATCAAGCCTTTACCATGATACTTTTCCACTACATTTTAAAGTTCAGCTGAGTAGAAAGACACATTATAGTACAGTCACAATTCAGCAGCTTCTGCATATTTTGACTAAGAAAATGCATCACCTGCTCAGAAGACATTTAAAAAAGAAATCAAGAACTACAAGCAATCACAGAATCACAGAAACACTCAGGTTGGAAAAGACCTTAAAGATCATCAAGTCCAATCATGACTTGACCACACTACCCTAACTCTAACAACCCTCTGCTAAATCATGTCCCTGAGCACCACATCCAAACGGTTTTTGAAAGCATCCAGGGATGGAGACTCAACCACCTCCCTGGGCAGCCTATTCCAGTGCTTAACAACCCTTTCTGTAAAGAAGTTTTTTCCTGATATCCAACCTAAACTTACCGTGATTCAACTTGAGGCCATTTCCCCTCATCCTGTCACCTGTCAGCAGTAAGAGACCAACCCCGCTCTTGCTGTAAGCACTTTTCAGGTATTGGAAGAGAGCAATACGGTCTTCCCCTCAGCCTCTTTTTCCCCAGACTGGACAGTCCCTATTCCTTCAGTCTCTACTTGTAGGCCATATTCTATGCACAAGTTACGTGGCATATTCAATAACAAACTATGTTGAAGCTGCACAGAACTTTGGTATCGGTACCCATAGGTCTTAAAGTAAGTTGCAGTGAGGCAACACAATATTTTATACGGATTTCACAAGCAAATTCTTGTACATGTGCCTTTCTGCAAAAACACTAAAGAGGAGAAAATAGCACCTCTGGTATAACGACTGAATGACACAAAGAGCATAAGCATGAAATGAAGACATTAGTATAGAGTGGTCCGAACTGCCTGGTAAATGGAACACAGGCAAAAGAGCAGGCATTCAGCCAGGCCAAAATTTAAGTCTTGGAACAGGGATGGCAGGCAACACTCACCGAGTAGGAGAACAACACCATACATAGTGGGAGGCAGTAAGACAGTTTTCTTGAACTTGGATGAACTCAGTAAATAAATAAATAAGCCTCAGAATCACAACATCCAGCAAGCATGGGAAACCTGAGTGTAAGTTCCTTCCCCTAAGCTATCACAGCAGCTGCTTAACAACCAGGGCAGCCTTCAACCCCAGCTGCTGAGAAGGCTTCTTTCATCTTTGATCGGAAATCCCATCCCAGAAGTCTTCATCCCAGCCAGTATTCTGCAGTTATAAAACATGTGCATGACACAATGCTCCTCTTCTCCCACTGAATAAGTAGACAGCATTGTTGTTACTACATCTGCTGCGTCTTAAAGTGGTTGAATTGAATAAACTCAGTGAGGCTTTGCTGTACACAGAATCATAGAACCACAGAATGGCTTGGATTGAAAGGGACCTCCAGGATCATGAAGCTCCATCCCCCCTACCACATGCAGGGCCACCAACCTCCTCATTTAATACCAGACCAGGCTGCCCAGGGCCCCATCCAACCCAGCCTTGAACACCTCCAGGGACGGGGCATCCACAACCTCTCTGGGCAGCCTGTTCCAGCACCTCACCACTCTCTCTGTAAAGAACTTCCCCGACATCCAACCTCAATCTTCCCTCCCTCAACTTAAAACCATTTCCCCTTGTCCTGCTGTTATCAACTCTTGCAAAGAGTTGACTCCCCTTCTGTTTTTAGGCTCCCTTTATGTACTGAAAGGCTGCAATGAGGTCACCCCACAGCCTTCTCCTCTCCAGACTGAACAAGCCCAGCTCCCTCAGCCTGTCTTCATAGGGGAGGTGCTCCAGCCCCCTGATCATCTTTGTGGCTCTCCTCTGCACCCTCTCCAACAGCTCCCTGTTTTTCTTGTACTGGGATCTCCAGACCTAGACACAGTACTCCAGAAGAAAGGGTTACAGCAAGGGCACTACACATCAAGCATGAATTGTTTTATCTACCATTTCTCCTGTCAAGATATTTATAAACAACTGAAGTTTAAAAATAAAAAAACACGCTATTTTAATAATAATTCTGCTTGTCATTGCAACAATTTCACTACCTTTAAATCTTCAGACAAGGCTAGAAATGAACTGCCATGTTTGTATTTTTGGTATCTTGCCTCATTTCCAGTAAACCTCATCTGAGTGCATGTTCTGCTCCACTTCATTCCTTAAAAGATTCATCTCCAATTCAATTTTCTTTTTCTATCATATTTCTTGCCAGTTTTCCACAACTCCTCCACCAGTTTCAGTGATTACCAGCATATTTCTGCGTACATGTTGATGATGAGGAACAGGTTCATAAAACAACAGATCCAACTTGGCACTTGTACTTTTCATGTTGAATGCCTTGCATTTCACAGCACTGCAATTTAAAAACAGAAGTTTGATTTCATCCCTGAAGCAGAAGTCTCAAGCCCACCTTGCTGTTTGGATGCGGTGTTCATGGACATGATTTAGCAGAGGGTTGTTAGTTAGGGTAGTATGGTCAGGTTGTGGTTGGACTCTGTGATCTTTAAGGTCTTTTTCAATCTGAGCAATTCTATGGTTCTATGATCTGAAAATGATTTCAGAAAGGAAGGGTTATCAAGAAAGGTAAGTATGGTAACAGATAACAAGCACCTTCTGACATACTTCCCTGTTTGTTCAGTACAAATAATTCCCTCCATTCAACCAGGAGTACAAGTTTTCAGGCTCCAGCCTCAATATGTAACTACTGCAACTTGCACTAAGGAATGAAATCACCCATCTACAGAAAGCCAACAAAAACACCTTATCCACTCAGCAGCAAAAGTCACTTAAGAGTGCTCTACTTTCATATTCAAAACCCCCAGCTACTTTTAGTGACTTCTCTATCCATGCCCAGAAAAGCTACCTTACGGCAGCACCATAAAATTCTCAGCAAGCTTCTAACTAAGAGGGTCAGAATTCCCACAAGTTCAGCAGAACATGAAACATTTTGTGCGTCTCCAGAAGTGAGTGCAAATCTCAAGCTTCAAATTAAATGCAGAACTAACCCTCCCTTGGCTCTGCCAAGATCATCTTCTCACTCTTAAGTTTTGACTTCTTTCTTCTTCTATAAAAACTATTTCTCATACGGAGTAGGACAGAAGGAAGAGAGACTGTTATTGTTATTTCTATTTTTAAATAGTTAGGAGGTTTACAGATATTATGGTGCTCTGTACCATACAAGGAAAAAAAGGGATAAAACAGCAAGCTGGCCAGCAAGATGCCCTTGGGGAAAAAGGGTGGGGAGAAGCACTGGCATTTTAGAACTGTTCCCACAGCGATGCATCTCCCCACAAATTTAGTAGAAAGCAATTATTCCTTCAGAAGCTTAACTCTCCAGTACCTTTGCAAAGATCACTTTACAGGGACTGGAACTACTCTGTTGCATGGGTTTTCTGTCTAACAAAATACAGTCTGTAGAGTGCCATCAGAAATCAGGAGACAGACCATCCATCTCCACTTTGCTACTGATCTGCACCCTGAGTACAGTGAAGGCACTTCTGGCTCTTTCAATTTTGCATATTATTCAATAAAAAAATAAACAGGTATGTTGTTTTCATAATTCTGGTCTCACAAGAAAACAGTAACGATACTTCTCTCTCCTGTTTCAGAAGCGCCATTTAAATTCTTAAGTCATACTGATTTTAGCTGTGGTTTTGGTATCTAACCAGTCTGGGAATTTTCTCCAATCTGGCAGATGCCTCACAAGCAGAGCCAGCACAGCTCACTGCCAGAGGAAGCTGCTCATCCCATCCTTCCCAGAATGGTCATTCTGACATGCAAAACACAAGTACCAAAGCCTTGGCTGCTCTTGCAACATTGTAGGCAGTGCCACTGCTGAAAGCCACTGGCCTTCTCTCCTGCAGGCAAATGAATGTTAAGCTTTCTAAATTTAAATTCAACAGTTAGCCTTTTAAAGTATGAATTTTCAACTATTACTTGCAGCACAAGATCTGTAAATGTTATCTATTAGTCAAATCATTTCCTCCACGCTTTTCTAATCTCTGTTCACAAAATTCTGATGGCTAACTTAACTGCTCAGAAAATCTGTTTTTCCTCAATTTTGCCAACACAAAGTATTCAAAGCTATTTCATTCAGTCAAGAATGTACAGCTCACCTGCTTGCTTGCAGTCCCATTCCATTTGCAGTCCAGAAGGCCAACCATATCCTACATGGCAACAAAGGAAGTGTGACCAGCAGGGAGAGAGAGGTGTTTCTGCCCCTCTACTCTGCTCTCATGAGATCCCACCTGGAGTACTGCATCCAGCTCTGGGGCTGTCAGCACAAGAAGGACATGGAGCTGTTGGAGCAGGGCCAAAGGAGAGCCACAAAGATGATCAGAGGGCTCGAGCACCTCCACTATGAGGACAGGCTGAAAGAGCTGGGGATGTTCAGCCTGGAGAAGAGAAGGCTCCAGGAGAACCTTATAGCCGCCTCTCAGTACCTGAAGGGGGTCCACAGGAAAGTTGGGGATGGACTTTATAAGCAAGTGCAGCGACAAGATGAGGGGAAATGTTTTTAAATAGGAAGAGGGTAGATTTAAAGTAGATACTAGGAAGAACTGCTTTACTGTGAGGGTGGTGAGGTTGTTCAGTGAGGTTGTGGATTCAAGGCGAGGATGGGGCTTTGAATAATCTGTTCTATAGGAAGGTGTCCCTGCCTATAGCAGGGGGTTGGAACTGTGTGATATTAAAGGTCCCTTCCAACCCAAACCACTTAATGATTCTTTCACTTCCACCACTTCATACAATTCCACTCAGTATTTCACACATTTTTTCCCCTTATTTCTTACCTTCTACCTCTGAATAATATCCTCTTTACACCCTTTTTTCCTAATATTTTCCGATATTCATTCTACTTTGGCCCAGTTGATTCTGCCCTGGTCTCTTCCTCTCATTCAAGTATTTCATATCTTCAAAACTCTTACATAGTAACTGTAGTCAGATTCACACTGCCTTTCCTGCTGTACAGATGTCTAAACCAAAACATCTTTTGCATGAAAGACACAAAAGAAACAGATCAGAGGAATGAGGAAGAGGAGACACACAAACCACACAGGGCTACTCTGCCTCTACCTCCCAACAAGGCTTCTGACCACATGAACCTCTTTCATTAAAAACACAGCAGTTCCACTAAAAGCACACGAGAAGTGTAGCACTTCCACCACCACAACAGCACTTTTGGAGCTCCGAGTCAGTCATCTCCAAGGCAAATGGGCCAAGGACACACAGTGACAACTCCATAAGAGCAATCAATTTCCACCCATGAGCATGCAGTGTGGTCACACACACTTTGACAGTTCTAAGTAGGGCTGTTTAAAAAACAGCCACCCTAAACTGAAAGTTAACATTAAGGGCAAGGGTTTGGTGAAGACCTAGCTGAGCTTGCTGCAGCTTGAATTCAGATGTTCCACTCTCCTTCCAGCTGTGATTTCTACACTGTCAATAACTTCTACTCTCAGCTGTTGTACTTTTGGAGCTTCCCTGATGACAAAGGAAGTCAGACAAATATTTTAAAAATAATAATAATTATTAAAAAAAACAAACAAACAAAAAAAAAAACCAAGCCACACTGGGGAAGAAGGTGAATACACAGCCCCTGCAGAGTCACCGGTGGAAAGCCATTAATCTGCCCAAGCCGCATTCTGAAAGGGTAACCAGGCAATTGAGTACTTCTAATTTGCTTTCATGTAACAAAAGCCACCCCGAGCTAGTTCACTTTATTCAGTGCTGAGAAATGCCTACCGGCACCTGCAAAGTCACTGACCGCAGTTCAGCCGTGAGTATAAATCTCCTGACAAAGGAGGTAACTTCCAAAAGCACAACTCGCTACATTCTGCACAGCAAAAGAGCTAACAGACTCTTTTCAACAGGAGTCAATAGTCTTAATGCTTACATGATCCACAAACCAAGCGGACACACACTGCCTCGGGGAAGTAAAAACAGAACCAAATGGCTTCAGACTGGCACACTGCAGCTCTAAGTGCCTATGTTTATGGTCCTTCAAATCCATTTAATTTGATAAAGCTTCTTCACGAAGGGAGCATATAAACAGCTGTTTATGAGGGTGGATAGTGATAGGACAAGGGGGAATAGTTTTAAACTGAGACAGGGGAGGTTTAGGTTAGATATTAGGAGGAAGCTTTTCCACTTCCTCTGGAACAGGTTGCCCAAGGAGGTTGTGGATGCCCCATCCCTGGAGGCATTCAAGGCCAGGCTGGATGTGGCTCTGGGCAGCCTGGTCTGCTGGTTGGCGACCCTGCACATAGCAGGGGGTTGAAACTGGATGAGCATTGTGGTCCTTTTCAACCCAGGCCATTCCATGTAATATCTCAGCATTAACCTTATGAAATATCTAGGAAGCACTAGATAGTTGGTTAAAACAGATGTCCAGACAGACCACGTTATGAAGGTAAAGACTGATAACTGCATGTATGCTGCTAGATAAATAATATCAAAATTATGCTCAGTTTTTAGCCTTGATATAAACACAATAATCTCAAAAGAGAATTGCATCCCATAAGTTTTGGCTGCAGAGTAACATTCAACTCACTTGTGAGAATAAAGAAGCACACTGCCTCCTCTTCACTTAATACACAAATAACATCTTAAGTGTAAGGGAATAAGTAAAAATAAAAATCCTCAAATAAATACAGGAAGGTTGTAGAAAGGGACCGGCTGTTGAATATAAGAAAAAATAACTTTGGGGGCTTTTTTTTTTTTTTTTTTTTTTTCAGCTGCCTAGTTAGTTTTACAGTGTTGTTTTATTGACAGGAATTTTGGATAAGATAATCAAAATATAAAATCCAGCCACCCAAGGGAATTCTTAAAAGGAAAGCGACATATTCGAACCTCATATCCAAATAATAACCAAATACTAGGTTCCGTTTGATAGCTACTGTGGGCTCATGAAAGTGCCCAGTAGCACAAATGAACAGGTCTGCATTGGTGACATCCTTCCTGGTGTAAAGAAGCCAAAGAACATTTAGAGGAGTCGCAAGCTTCTCTCCCTTATGTGCCTAACCCTGCAAAGGATGAAACAGGGACCTGGGAGAAAAAGTTCAGCGGATCTATCCTCAAACAAGCTGCCAAAGCCTACAGACAGAGGTTGGAGTCATACAGGCAGCCCTGGATACATGTTTAAATATCAACTTTGAGGCTTTTTCTTCTTCTTTTATAAACTAACATGCTTATAGCATTCCCAGTGGTTCTGAGGAATATAATTGCATACTATTACTTAAGAACTATGTGATTATTGCGCCGCGGTCTTCCGCACAAGCTACCCTGTAATAAAAGTGATAAGAATAGCATTTATTGGTTTTGAAATGTTTTTTTTTTTTTTGCAATGCATCCACACTGATGTGGTTTCAAACATCTGACTACACTCAAGATCCTCTACAGAAAGGATGTACTTTCTTCTAACCATATTGCACACCACGCAAACTCTCTCCTGCATTCACGATACTGCCAGATGATTCAGCAGAGTGGGTCGTGCTCAGCTCTTGAGAAAAACTTTCAGAAACAAGAAGGAAGAAAATTTGAAGCATGGAGAAGGCTCCAGGGAAACCTCATTGTGGCTTTCAAGTACTTGAAAGGAGCATGTAAACTGGGGGGGGGGGGGGGGGGGAGGATGGCTGTTTATGAGAGTGGACAGTGATAGGACAAGCAGGAATGGTTTTAAACTGAGACAGGGGAGGTTTAGGTTAGATATTAGGAGGAAGTTTTTCACACAGAGGGTGGTGATGCACTGGAACAGGTTGCCCAAGGAGGCTGTGGATGCCCTGGAGGCATTCAAGGCCAGGCTGGATGTGGCTTTGGGCAGCCTGGTCTGCTGGTTGGCAACCCTGCACATAGCAGGGGGTTGAAACTGGATGAGCATTGTGGTCCTTTCAACCCAGGCCATTCTGTGATTAGAAAGCCACATGCACAATCACAGCAAGATGTATTCAATGCAAAGGAAAGTTACAGAAGAAAAAGACATCCCAAAAAACTGCATTAACAGAAACTGACAAGTGACAAGCCTCTGCAGTTGCTGCAGAATGTAACTACTGTAAGAACTAGAAAAGTCAAGTGAATCGCTCCCAGCTATTAAAGCAAGCAGCATACATTCCTTTTGCAAACTTACCAGTTGCTACATAAAGTCTGACTCCTAACCTCAAGAAAACAAAAACAACATTAACAGAGAATTTCAAGTTTAAGACCTCAATCTTCCTCAGACTTTTTTAAAGCACTAAAAACATTCGCAGAAGATGAGCTTGATAACATTTCATTAGTCTGGAGACCATCATTTTCTCAACCCATGAACTCTCTGAGTACCTAAGGCTAAGACACTGTCAAGATGCAGACAGGCTTTCATTCTTTTCAAAATCCCCTTCTCCTCGGAGAACTCAATCCCCTATGCTTGTCTTCTCTCAATCTTGGATTGGCTTCATTTTTCAGTGAGATTAGCCCTCTTTAGCAATCAGAATGACTATTCCCACCCCAAACATGACTTCAGAGACTTAACAGTACATCAAATCCAAAAGTAAAAGTCACTCACTGTAGGGACATATCGCAAGTAGTACAAGAAAGCACCGTTTTTGTATCATGCACATTTATGGAGAGGAAGTGAGAGAGAAAATTCCCATCAAGAGTTTGTCCTGAGAGTTACAGAAAGCTGGACTTAAGCCAAGCGTCTCTTCTGTTTATATATTCTACTTATGTAATGTAACAAGTGAAAAGGAACACAGATTTTTTCAGAAGGTTTCAACACAGGACTGAACTGACAAGGCAAACAATTCCCACTAATCAGTAACAACATGCTGTTACAAACAGAAACATAAAGTAACCATAGATTAGCACGTGGCTTTCCTAAACGGGAACAAGGAATGAAGGACAGCAGTTACAGAACTGAGCCATGGGCCACTTCACACGGCCACTTACACAAAGCAAAAAGAAAAGGAAAAACCCATTCGACATTCAGTTACGTATTCAGTATCGTTTGTGTAAATTCTGATGAAAGCACATTAATGCTTGAAGGCAAAGACTACTTTTCTGAGAATAAAACTCTCTCCTCAACAGAATAGAAAACAGAATACAGAAGCATGTAACAGACACATGCTACCTACACATACAACACACAGCTCACACTTGCAAAGAACATACCTGTGCAAAAACATTTTTTTCAGTAAGTAATTTGTTTTACCAACAATTTGGCTTGAGGTAGCGCTGACCCAAACAAGCTTACCTTTCTGAATTTCCAAACTACTTATCTTATACCACAGCATGCCTTCACTAGACCACAGCTTTAAAAACAACAGAGATAAAACATCTTGCTTTGGGAGACAAGCTGATAGTCATTTTTTTCTGACTGTATGCAGTTCTATTACCGTGCATCTTACCACTTTAACTACTGCATTTGTCATCGAGTGACTTAATTGTCAGCATGGCAATTAATGCTACCAATTAATAAGTTTCATTGACAAATGAAATGAAGTTTCCTTCATGTTTCTCTTTTCTCTACAGGAGTGCTCACACAAACTGTGAAATCCATTCAGCAACAAGTGACAGAGCTGAAGAAGAACTAAACTTGAAGTACTGGAGACACTACTCTGCTCCCTACAGCTGAGATAAACACCAGCAGCTGTTTCCACAGAGAGAAACACACAGATATCCTCGTGTGCAGGGGTGAGAGCTGAGGTTCATGTTATCACATGCTTGCATGCAGGTATAGCACCTGCTATTCTGTGGGACAGGAACAAGTGATTACTTGCCTGCTCCTTTACTGTTACAACACAACTATCTTCAGCAGGCAAATGGGGACACAAAAGGGCACGTGGAGAAGGTACAGTAAATATCTTCAGAGCATACCAACATTCTTCTCGTGTGGGTTTGTACAGTTCTACCAAGTGACGCTATGCAAAGAACGAATTAGGTTCCAGCCCCTTGCACAAACAGGGGCAGAAAACCAGATTATGGTCCTCTGTTGGGAACTGCTCCTAGAGATGTGAAACAAGTGGGCATTTTCCACATTGGAAGGAGGCACAAGGACAAGGTGAACACAGACAACAAACGCTTCCCCTCCCTACACCTTTCTGCAAGGCTGTTAGGCCTATCTCTTCTGGGAATGTATGTAATGATGGTGTCCCCCACTGTAAAATGAGTACATGTAAAGATGATGATTTTTGCCTTGAAAGACAGCATTACATACAGAGGTGGAAATACTGCTACCTGACTTTGTATAATTCTACTTACACAGTCGGATAGTAATAGGATAAGAAGGGATGGCTTTAAACGAAGAGGGGAAAATTTAGGTGAGATGTTAGGTGGAAATTCTGTACTCGGAGTGGTGAGGCACCGGAACAGGTTGCTCAGTGAAGCTGTGAGTGTCTCATCCCTAGAGATGTTCAGGGCCAGGTTAGCTGTGACTCCAGGCAGCCTGATCTCATAGAGACAACCCTGCCCACAGCAAGTGGTTGGTGTTAGATGATCTTTAGGGTCTTTTCCAACCCAAGCCATTCTATGACTTTAAGCATACAAGAGTGGCTATCAACCCCGCTGCCTGACAAGAACCATTTGTGGAAGACAGCTCCCTGAAGAGCAAAAGTGCTCCTATTGCCACCTCCACGTGTAGCGAGACATATTAAGAAGCATTCGAGTGCATCTTCGCGTGGTTACACACAGACCTGTGCCCTTCCACGACAGGTGAGACACGGTGAGAAAGTATCCAACCAAACACAAACGTGTTCATCGCACAGCCACATCCAAAGGCGGGCTCCAGGGAGGCACGGAGACCTGCAGTCCTCAAGGTTAGTGCAGAAACCAGGCTTGAGCCTGAACCTCCCCCCCCCCACACACACACACACACATTCTCACAGCTCTGCCTCGCTCGATGCAAAAGCAGCCTACAAGTACATGAGTGTGCGTGTGGGGAGGTGGGGGGTGGCTGCAGCCATCTGGGAGCCGACACCTCCCTCAGGCAGCGAGCTGAGCTGGGGGCGAAGATAAGGGATAAGCTCCACGCACAGTGATAAGGTCCACGCAGAGCTGTTCGCCTCAGAGGTCGAGGTGGGAATGGAAGCAATGCGCCCGAGGGGGCGAGGGCGGGGAGAGAGGGATCTCCCGGAGATTTAATCTCCTTTCCTCGCCTCCTGAAAGTGGGACCCCGGCCGCCCCATCCCCTCGGGTCTCACCTGCCCGCACCGTGTCGGAGAGGTCGTGAGTGAGGGCGGAGGCGCTGCGCGGGAACTCCTTCAGTTTCCTGCCGCTCAGGTTGAGCCCCCCGGAGTGAGCCGCTTCCTCCAATGCCCGCTCCAGACCGCGGTTCAGAGGCTGCAGACCCAACGCACCGCCGCCGCCACAGCCGCCGCCGCCCACCCCGCCCGCTGCCACCGCCAGGGCAGCGGCGGGGAAGGGCTGCGGCTCGCTTCCCAGCGTCGCCATCTTTCCCCTCGCCGAGGGGAACGCCAGGGGCCGCCGGAGCTGCCTCTCTCTCCCTGTTTCCTCCTCCTCCTCCTCCTCCCGCTCGCTCCCCGTGGTAGTGAGGGGGGGGGGGGGGGAGCGGCGGCGAGAGCAGAAGGCGGAGGCGAACGGGGTGGGCGAGGCGCACGCACTACGCATGCTCCGCCTCGCCCCCTCCGCTTTCCCTTTCCCCAAAGGCGACGCGCAGGGCGGGGCACTGTGGCGCCACCTGCCGGCGGCGCGCGGAGCAGTCCGTAGCGAAAGCGCTGTGCAGACGCCGTGCGTGTGCTGAGGCGGGGAGCCTCATTTGAAAATTAAAAGCTGTGGAGGCTCCTGCTGCTGCACCTGGTAGGCCCTGGGGAGCTCCTGCCCTGAAGAAGGACTTTCTGAGGTTCGCTCCAGCCACAGGCACAGCCTTGTACGTGTGCATGGCTCCTGGGTTCTGGTCTGTCACCACTGTGGGTGACAGATCTGCTGATCTCTTCAGCTCAGCTTTCAGTGGAATGACTTTTCTGAGATTGTTTTGTTTGTTTGTTTGTTTTTCAGCTTTGCAAGAGTGGATGAGCAGTGAGTCCTCGTGCTGTCACAGCACTTGGAGATCTCAGTGCGAAGAGGGAGCCTGGACACCATCATGCATGACTTGCGCTTTGCAGCTGCTACGCTTCCCTCAGTTCCCTGCACTGTGATGAAGGATCAGTGTTAAACCAAAGCCTCCTGGCTCCAGGAAGTTCAACAGCAAGAGCTACGGGACAAAAAGAGGCAGAACTGCCACAAGAAAACTCCTCTGGAAAACAGAGATCACCACAAGCTTGACAACAACAGCAAGAAACAGCCCTGGTTAAATGAGGGAGAATGGGTGCTGGGGGCGGACCTGTTCAAATAGCAGCATTAAAATGCCCATCAAAAATTGTGCCTTACAACCACTTAGCTCTGAGCGTCAGCGTTTTTCTTTTATATTGGGTGTACGTTACAGAAGTGCTTCAGGCTTTTTCAAATAGGGTAGTCTCACAGTAAGGAAAGAGCTGTAAGGTTAGATGGGTAGGATTATTTTACTGTGAATACTTTTACACTGCACATATATTAGCAGCCCCTCACTAAATTCAAGTCCGAGCTGCCCTCATTGCAATTCTTGTGGTGTGATACAGAGATTTTGGGTTACAGAATGACAAATGCAGTCTCCTGCTAGTTCAAGGAAGTTTTGAGTGCACCAGAGATCAGTTCTTAACATTGTTACTTACAACAGTCTCTAGCTGAAGAAGAGACCTTCCCCAAGGAGCACAACTGTCACCTCATCCACAGTTGTGTCCGGATATCACATTGCTTTTGACAAAGCTTGGTGGTGGCTTATTAAGATAACATTTCCCACAGATTTCCATTAGTCACAGCATATTTTGGCTTTGTTCCAGCTTTGCGTTGCTGCTGGAAGAAATAAGGAAGCAGATGAATAGCTACATCTTCTCAGTGATTTGAAGAGAAGTGTTGAAGAACAGTAGATTGAGCTGAATAAGCTGTGAATAAAAGCAACTGCCAGGCTTCCTCTACAATGGAATTTTTTTTTTTAATTTAAATTTAATAAACTAGGTACTGAATTCTTTTACAGTTAGAGATGCAGATCATAGAATCATAGAATCACCACGGTCAGAAACAACCTCCAAGACCATCCAGTCCAACCGTCCACCTATCACCAACATTTCCCACTAAACCACATCCTGTAGTACAATACCTAAATGTTTCTTAAATACAAATGACCTTGTACTGGAGACTTCCTGTGTATTAAATCCCCCAACACACAGAACTTGCTTTTAAAATTAGTAATATGAAACTATGCAGTCAGCTACATTTCCTGGAGGTGTTCAGTGCCAGGCTGGATGGGGTCAACCTGGACAACCTGGTCTAGTGAGTGGTTGGAACTGGATGGTCTTTAAGGTCTCTTCCACCCAAGCCATAGTATGATTCTATAATTATCAATGTAATGGTGGAAAATAATATAGCACTGAAACTTCTATATCTGCTTCTGAGTGTTGTGTCAGATCTCAGTCCATTCCTGTAGATGAAAAGCATCAGAAATAGGAAAAAAGATCAGTCACAGCAGCACTGATTTCTTGTCCCCATACAGATGTCCATGTAAATTCTGTGTATTGCCTTGGGTTGGATTGCAACGTCGGCACAGTCTGACATGGCAACAAAGCTGAACTGGTGGTAACTGCCATTGTAGGCAGCCCTTACATCCCTTACCCCCCGCTGTGTGATCTTGCCATTTCCTATATGACAATGTTTGTGTTTGTCTAACCTTTCAGTGAGCAAACCTGGAGACTGAGAGCAGCTTAAAAATTCAGTCTAGAAGAAAAAGAAAGCAATGAGTGCCCTTCAACGAACATTGCAATTGTAGCAGAGGACAGAAAGATTCAGAAGAAAGACTACATGGGTGTAGCAGAGGAAGCTGACTTCAGAGGTGGCTGTTCTTCTAACTGGGTCACACATGATGGCTGTGATAGGAAAAATCCAATTGGAGATGAGCAGAACGTATTGCAGCTGAGGAAGGCCATGTGCCATGAATCTTTGAATTTTTTCTGCCTAGACTCCTAAATTGGCAGAAAGAAACAAAGGTCCGTGTGGCTAAAGAAGATCAGAGATGCCTCACAAAGTAATGTGTGAACTCAGTAACTTCAGCATACACATGTCCCACTCACAGTCAATGTTATTTAGAGGTGTTAACATGGGGTAGCTCACACACAGTCGGGTTAGAAGGCTTTCTTCATGTGAATATCCCAGGCAGACAGTTTGCCTGGAGCACAGGCAGCAGCAGCACACAAACATGAGGCCAAGCAGAGAATGGGCATCACTTAAAACATGAGGCCACGTCAGTTTGGAGAGACACAGAAGTCGTAGCTAAGAAAACCCCATTTATACATCCTTGACAGCATAACTGAAATGGCACTGGGACTAAGAAAATGATCATTTGAATCTCGAAAGAAAGAGAATGCAGGCTGACACTTCAGGTGGCACAGATAAAAATGTGCCTTTCAACTGAAGCACAAGTACTGATCCTGCTTACAGTATGCCTAAGGCAATTGCTTCACAGCAGACACACCAGCAAAATGAATAGCTAACCCAGAGCACACCGTGCATGGCAGTTTCCTTGCAACAAAGCTGCTAAAGAGAGTTGGAAGGGCGAGGAAACTGTGCCAGGAGACAGCTCAGACAAATCCATCTCTGCAGCACATGCCTCACAGAACATTCAGAGTGAAAACAGGAGGGGAGAGAAGGAAAGAGTGCAATGAATTGACAGACATAAGAGATAAAGGCAATGGTATTGATGCTGCTATACATTTATGGGTACAACAGGGAAGAAAGGTGGGAGAAATCACAAAATCACCAAAAGCTCTGCTCTCAGCTATGAGGTCATGCAAACAGACCTAAGGGTAAAATAAAACCAAGATGAAACTGTCTTAGTATCCCTGAAATATCTGATTTGAATAAACATTTAAAGGCAACACAATACATGCCCACACACATGTATTAATTTAGTTCAAAGACTGTAAACTAGCAGAGTTTCTTCCAAGTTTCCCAGATGACTTTGAAACATGCAGTGTGATAGAGAGGTAATGTGTCCAAAGTTAGTTGAATCCACTGCAGAAACATAACTTCAGCAGAGATTCAGTATAGAGTGATTTTGATGCAGGGGATTTTATTGATGCACAGGATTGTAACCCGGGTGGGAGGCTTCCAAACAGGAAGAGCCATCACGCTGTTGCACCACAATAAAAAGACATACCTAACATGGGAAAGGAACACCTTGCAGGAGATTGCCTTCACAAAAAAATTTGAAACAGTGTCTGGTAGGAGTGGAAGACATCCAAGTAAGAAATAACCTGTCTTCTAATAAAAATAGAGGAGATAATTAGTTATTGTCATTTGACAATGAGACAGCATTCACAGGAAGGCTCTGTTGGCAGTTTCACAATGCCTTCAGTGTGTGTTGTTGAAACATGCAGTTTATATATCTGTTGCAAGAAAACTATGCAAACCTGATTTCCTACCCAGAACAGCTTGTTAGCACAGATACATGGAATTAAAACAGAAATACAGACCTCAGTCTTCTGCAAAATCTAGAAAATGCAAGGAGACAGAAGATGCCAGCTGAACTCTAGTTTCCAGGTAGAATCTAGGAAGCGTCAGGGGCACATAAGGCAGGGATTCTGTAAGATCCATGTTCACAGCTGCCGGCAAGACAGAAGGTAAAGTGCTTTGTGAGACCCTCATAATAGCAGAAACATGGAAATCAAAGATTGCTAGGTAGGAATTGTGATATACATGGGGGAAGCAAAGGCCTAAAAGACAAAAGCAGCAATACAAATGAAAAAATGACTACTTGAACATCAGCTCAAGTCATATAATTGTATAATCATTAAGTTTGGAAAAGATCTCTAAGAGCGTCCTGTCCAACCGTCAACCTACCACCAGTACTGCCTACCAAACCACATCCCTAAATACTACATCTACCCTTTCCTTAAACACCTCCACATGCGGTGACTGCACCACTCCCTGGGCATCCTGTTCCAGTGCCTCACCACTCTTTCTGGGAAGGAACTTTTCCTAATTCCTCCCCTGGTGCATCCTGAGGCCATTCCCTCTTGTCCTATCACTGTAACCTGGGAGAAGAGGCCGACCCCCACCTCATCACAACCTTCTTTCAGAGTGTTGTAGGGAGCAATGAGGTCTCCCCAAGCAACCTTTTCTCCATACTAAACAATCCCAGTTCCCTCAGCTGCTCCCTGTAAGACTTGTGCTCCAGATCCTTTACAACTTCCTTGCTATTCCCTGGACACAGCCTCAAAGCCTTTTCCCTGCAAACCACACAAACCACCTCACTGGTATAAACAAGTTCTTCAGACACCTGGGAGCTCAGTAAGAGCCATGCACTAGTACCAGCCCAATGGTTGCAAACCACTCACCTGACTTGGGTCAGGTAACTAGTTTTATTTTATTTTTAATGCTGTATTTGTGCATTTTCACTGCTCAGCCCAACCATGTTGCTGATACCACTCAACTGGCCACAGTAAGGTAAATTTGCAGAAAGGGTGTTCAAATATCTGCCATTGAGAGGAAAAGCAAGCATGCATGAAAGTCCTGAACGGGAAATTTCCTGTTCCCTGAACAGGACACTGGGCTCTCTGTTTTAATCAATCAATTTTTTAATTGCTTTTCATGCTTGTGCATCATTTGTTATATTCATTCATATATATATATATATAGTCAAGCTGTATGGTGTAATACAGAAGCAGATTTTAGCCCATGGGGAAATGCTGCTTTTGTTCACAGTCAAGGAAGGTGCTGGGTGAAGGAGAGGATACCCAGTATACTCTATTTCAAGAACTATAGGCTGCATTACACTTGAAGAACATGCACGTCTAAGAGTAGCCTCAAAATATTCCCTAATTCACATGATGCTAAAGTAGTCTTGCAGATTCTGGAGCACTCAAAAGTAACTTCAACCCATATTTGCCCCGTGTCTGCTCTCCTGTACGTGTTACAGGATAGCTTTTGGAAAACAGCAGCAAGGAATCAAGATTAAATTTTCCAATTTTAACTGCAACTTCTGTCCACAGCCCTTCTATAAAAATCAAGGCATCGAGCAATTCATGCTGAACATCCCAATGGCAATGGTTTTGACATAACTACAAAGAAACATAATATCTTTTTGTAGTTTAACCTGGCAGGTGTCTGAGCACCATACAGTCATTCACTCAATCCCTCTGTCCCAGGGGAATAGGGAAGAGAACTGGGGAAAAGAAAAAAAAAAAAAAGTAGAATTAATGGGCTGAGATGCAACTATTCACTAAGATAGAGAAAAGGAAAAGGATAACAGTTATGACCATATACATGCATACATGAATGTATGTAACAAGTGATTCACAAGCTCACCACCTCCTGACCAATGCCCAGCTCTCCCCTAAGCAGTGGAAGAGAGATGAACTCCTATCCCCTTCAAGACTCCTTCTGCTTGATGTCATACAGTATGGAATATCCCTTTAAGTCAGATGTCCTAATTCTGCTCCTTCCCAGCTCCCTTTGCTGAGAATGGCCCTGGCTCCGTAAAACATTTCTTACCAGCAAACACCCATGTGTGATCACTTATTTTTCTCCTAGAACCAAAAACATCATACAAGACACTGAAGAAAAATTGCATCCCAGATGAAACTGGGTAGGTGTGTCTTAACACCTACTCGTCTGAAAGAAACAAAGACTCAGCTTGTTTCAGTGAAAACCACTAACACATCTAAACTATAATAACCCTATACCTACTAAGCAAATAAGCAACCTTTAAAGGCATTTAATCCCATTTAGCTAGAGAATACAACACATTATTTAGAGAAATCTTCTCTTCTTCAAGAGCATAAAAAACTGTCCATCCTGACAACAGTCACTTAGCTTTGGACATTACCAGTGAAAGTGAAACCAGAAACCCAAATATTCCCTGTGCTGACACAGAATTACAGAATCTTCAAGACTGGAAAAGACCTCAAAAATCATACAGCCCAACTGTCCACCTAACACCAATATTTCCCCACTAAACCCTGTCCCTTAATACAACATCTAAACGTTTCTTAAACATCTCAACGTGCTGCCTGTCTGCTGAACAGACCAGGATCTCAGTAGACTTCCAACTATAGAAAGGATGTTGTCCAGTTATTGAGCTTCTCTGTGCCTGCTGTTCATGCTGTCCCACCAGCACAGCTTCTCCTCATGATGGTGTTGCACATCCCACCACCTCACACCAGGTGCTGCCCCCATGAAATCCCCAGCAGCTGCTCAGCAATGTGTTTCCCACAGCCCCTGCCCCAGCTAGTGCACTGGAGCCCTGGAGACTGCCTACTCAGGCTGGAGAGCAGAGGATAACCTGAGGGTGCCTGAGAAGAGGAGGTGAGACCTCATTAAACAAAGACCTCATTGCACTACATGGTGCAAAAAGGCAGCTACTGGCCAGAATATCTCGAATTGTTAGTATTGAATCGTTTTTAATCCACACTGGCTTACATGTTTGGTTTCTGAGTGCATACAGGGAAGAGGCATAATATCAAGGAGCACAATGGAAATATTAAGTTCTTCTTGGGAGAAAATATCATGCAGTTCACCTACTGACTGCAAAAGACAGCTCAAAATTTGTTTACATGGAATAAATCCAGGCTCTTGCTGGGCAGGCAGCACTTCTTCCTTTAACTTCTCCTCTTTCTTCGGATAAACACTGTGGGACTGGGCAATGCACACCCAGCAGGAGAGTTTTCCTTCCTGGCAGATGGAGTTACAGCTTGCTTTTTGGCATGGTGAAATAAAAGTGATCCAGCTAGCTGCAGAGCTTCATTAACCTGCACGTGATGGAGGCCAGGATGGCCTCCAGGGTGGACATCAGTTGCCTGTAATGAGTGCTCTGCCATCTCCTCCTCTTTGTCTTCAGGTGTTTCCTTCAAATCAATGTCTTACACTTTTAACAATAGGAGCTGAAAGCTGAAATGGAATAGCTTAGTGAAGCGTACAAGGAGAGAAGGAGAGAATTATCTACCCATCCCCCAATCTGTGATCTGTACATCTCTGTTAATATGTGAAACACAGAGCAGCCTGTATTGTCTACATTAGATGTAGCAGTTAGAATAGAGATGTTTTTACCATGTGTTGCTTATAGCCCTGAAAATATTTACTAAAAAACACCGAAGTAGTAATGCACACTGATAGTCCTCAGTGATTCTAGCAGATGAAAGAGAAACAGATTAAATCCCTGAGATAAAGCTTTCAGGGGTCTTGCTGTTCTTCCCTGAGTTAATCTGCGCATGGGGAAGAGTACATTGTTCATCTGTTTCATAAGAGCCTGTAGAGCTGCTCAGAAATGATGAAAACAGCTAGAAAACAAACTGAAAATAAGAAGTAAGACTATGCTAGTAGAGTAAAATAAAAAGTAAGAATATGGAAGTAGAATTAGAGATTGTAATCAACGTTTTACTGATTGTTTTTTTTTTTTCCCAAAACACCTTGTGTTCTCATTGCTTGCAAAGAAGCAACTGATTGTTCCAACACATTACACTGGGAAATTGTTAGAGTGATTGCAACTGTAATGCAAATGCCTTCTGCTCTGCAGACATTCCCTTCTCTTTAATTAAAGCTAATATTAATGTGGCATGGTTTAATAAACCATTACAGAAGTTTTGTTTTGAAGTCATAAACCACATTTCTTTGTTTCTGTACAATACAAAGCAATGGCAAGCTACTTGCTTTTCCTCTATGGCACCTTAATAGGTGCCTTCAGTCCAGTAAGTCCTTAAAGCTGTTTGCTTTCAAAGCCTTGTTCTGCTTTTGAGACAGAGGACTCCATCTCTGAGAGTGTACCTTCCTAGGGCGCGTGGGCAGTGGAGACCAGAGGAACATCATCCGCCTGAGCTGATCCAGCTGTCACCTTATGTGACATTATAGAATCATAGAGTGTTTTAAGTTGGAAGGGACCTTTAAGATCATCTATTTCCAAACCCCTGCTGTAGGCAGGGACACCTTCCTCTAGACCATGTTATTCACAGCCACATCCAGCCTGGCCTTGAATGCTACCAGGGAGGGGGCATCCACAGCCTCTCTGGGCAACCTGTTCCAGTGTCTCACCACCCTCACAGTAAAGAATTTCTTCCTAATATCTAGTCTAAATCTGTCCTCTTCCAGTTTAAAGCCATCTCTCCTCATTCTGTCTCTACCTGCCCTTATAAAAAGTTCCTCCCCATCTTTCCTGTAGGCCCCCTTCAGGTACTGGAAGGGCACTACAAGGTCCCTCTGGAGCCTTCTCTTCTCCAGCCTGAAGCTCTCTCAGTTTGTCCTCTCAGCCTCTCTTCATAGAAGAGGTGCTCCAGCCCTCTGAAGATCTTCGTGGTCCTCCTCTGAGACCCACTCCAACAGCTCTGCATTTCTCTCAGCATGTCCCTGTTAGCATTGGGTGTGTTTGGCTTGTATTGGGCAAACACTACACCCCCACAGGACATTTTTGGGATGCATATGAACGGCTACACCAAGAGCATGCCTGCTTTCAGGCACTTCAATCTGGTAAAACTGAGATTCAGAAAGGATGAAAAATACAAAGAAAATTTTAAAAATCTATTTCCTGATCTGTATTTACTTATCTACGTATGTTAGGAACTTTTTGACAGCAACGCTTCTTGTTTTACCTACAGCACCTCCAAATGACCCAGTGCCTCTCACACACACACTGACTTCTGTCAGGCCACAGCTATCTAATCAAATAAATGAGTAAGACTGATTTCAAAACAAGCATGTTTTTAAAGTCTAATTATCAGATGTGCATCACGTTTGCAACTCCACAGCAATAAAACCTTTGCAAATTGGCTGCTACTCATGTCTTCAACAGAACACCACCTAGTATTAAGTCAAAAGTCTTAACAAATCTAAAGACACTGCAGCACTTTTATAAGCCATGTATATAATCCTCCAAAGTGGAAGCAGGCTTGATTTACAAGAATTCATTTTCATTAATCTGCACTGATGGGTGATAATTATATGCATATATCAGCTCCTTTGAAACTTCATGACATTTTTCTGTCATTTTGCCTACAACTTATGTGGGGCTAAAAACTCTATAATTAAGGAATCGCTGAATCTGAATTATGGCATGGCTTCAGTGTCTTTCCAGTCTTCTGGAATTTATTTTCACTGTCAAGGCTTTTTCTTAATAACTTTAATTGTGAATGTGTTGTAATTTCTATATTATTCTCCTGTGATGCAAATGCAAATCCTGCTCCATTCTAAATAAAAATGCACATTTGAAATATATTTTTCCTATATGGTATCACTGACATCAGTTTTGCTCGCTGTTTCCAGTGATGAGACTGGAAAACACTGTCATTGCTCCTAATAACTGAATGCTTTCACATTATCCTTAGCTGTCATTTGCAAGTTTTGGTTTTTTTTTTTTTCTGAAATCTTTACTGACTCTTTTAAACACTTAATAATTTCCTGCCTGTATGAATTTCTCTTTCCCTTTTTTTTTTGTTCATGTAAAAATGATGTCTTTCCAACAGCTGATTTCCTTCTGCCACTGAATCAGGATTAATGTTTAGCCAAGCAGTCCTTCCCTGAATAAGAAGGAAATTGGATTTTTTTTTTTCCATTTAAATAAAATTCTCTGAAATGCACTCAGAGATTTATTATCATTTTTCTACCTGTGTTTTATACCCCATTCAATTTTCTTGTAATTTACCCATGCTTCAGGAAATTAGTTTTCAGAATAGCCAATACATGCACTATTGGTGGCCAGTGTTCAGCACTTGCCCTACTGAATATAATCAGATAGTGATCATTGTCCCTGAGGCAACTGAAGCTTTCCAGTGTAGCCATTAATTTTTTTAATTTTAATAAACAGAGACTGTAATATCATGCCTGAGCCAACAGCTAAATTAAAGCCACATAGATGACATTAACTCCAGAAGTTCCTACCTTTGGATTTCACAACAGAAAAGAGTGCTGAAATAAGACTTGAGGGAGGAGGTTGGAGAGCATAGAAATTGTTTCTCTACTTATCCTTTGTTCAAAAACCCTGGGCATCCTTCTTCACTGCCCCTCATTTTGCTTTCCAAGGCAAGGCTCAGCACCAGGACTGGAGCCAATAGACTCACCAAGTGACAGAGGTCTGCAGGACACTGGGAGTGTTTGGCAGACGGCCTTCTTCTCAGTGACCCTGTGGTCCTGGAGAGGAAGAGCACCTTTCAGTGCCAAAAGTCTGAAGAGTTTGTGGACTACACAGAAACTTTACAAAATCTCTTGGATTTCTTTTGATCCAGGAGAGCAGCCACACGTTTGCCTCCCTCAGCTCTCCTCAGATGTGTGATCTCTTCTGCTCCCAGCCTTCCCACCCAGCTTCACTTCTTCATGCTCGTGGCTCTTTGTCCAGTACCAGCCTCCTACAATTCCTCACCCAGCCCAAAGCCATTTCCCTCATTTTTCTCCTTCCTCTCTCATAGTCCCAAATTGCTCACACGTGTCCTCAAGAGCAGTCTTGTATCTTTCCTGTACTTAAACCTCATTGCCATAAAAAGAGAGACATGGAGAGACAGGGAAAGACAGGATCTGAGGCCACAGTAGCATGGAGCTATCATAACAGCAATGTCCAGAATGAATTGTGTCCAGGCAGATAGGCTCCCTAAGGTATTCAGCTCACAGCTGCAGCAGAGATCTACAGAGCATATGCTAACTGCATTCTTTCCACTGAAAGGCCTATAACTTGGCCATATTTGGGTTCATTTTTCTGGAGAATACACAAAAGTTGTCTACTGTTCAGTTTCGTGTTTCTCTTTTAAATCACAGGGGCCAACTAGAGTTCCCAAATGAAAGACAGAAATTAACACCATCAAAACAATACATTTTTTCTACCCACATTCTTGGAAGTGACTGAACTGTTTTATTTATGCACTTAAATTTCAGCTAAATGAGCAGATGCCCAGCAGGGAAATCCTCATTTCCAATTGTTACAGTTTGGCAGAGTTATAAGCAGAAGAGAACAGGAGCTCATCATGAAAAACATGAGATGAACAACAGTAGACAGTGCCATTATTAACACAGATCTTTTTATTTTTAGATTTCATAGAAAATCTTTATTAAATATGCAGAGAATTTGTTTTACTTCCAGTTTCCACTGCGTTTACATGGAACCTCTGAAAGCTCTGGGGAATCGATGGGAGCTAAAGCACCAATGAACGTGCAAACCAACTTCTGAGATGAATACAAGCTGAGTAACTTTTGGAGCTAGCTTTATTTATAATAACAAAGAGGATGTTGTGAAATTAGATGTACTGGTTAAAAATATTTTAAGAAAATATAAAATGCACCAGAAAGCTAAGGGAACTAGAACCTCAGCATCTTCTAGTTGAGCCTATATAACAGTACCCACCATGGTAACAGCGAATCTATTTTAATGCTTAGAAGAAAATGAATAACAATGAGAATACTGTAAGAATATGAATAAAAGAAGAGCAATCGGGGAATAGGCAATTAGAAGAAAAACCCATAAAAATGAGCAACTTAGGACAAAGCATGATACCCTCAGATTTATATCAATTACACTGATAGACAGAAATCCAACAGTGAGGAATAGGGGTGTGAAGCTCACATTCTCCGTTTCAGTAATCAATAAATAATAGAAAATTAAGTCCTAGTGGATGTGCACCAATGCAGTTCTTAAGCAGTTGGGGTCCTCCAGCCAACTGAGACTTGCAAAAAAAAACCCACCAAAAACCTCTCACACAATGTTCTTAGTTTTTTTTCCATCTCTATGGTAACATTTTTTACTTCTTTCAAACCTTCTCTTCCCTTAAAAGCTCAGTTACCTTTCCAGAAAAACATTGGCAATTTTAGCAGCTTCTTTCAACAATCTGAAAGTGAACTATTGATCAAGCTCTCTTGCATTTTTTTTTTCTTTCTGAAAATGTCTGGATAAACCTATGGAAATGAAATCCACCAATAGTTAGGAAATATATATATATATTTTAAATGCTATTGTGCATATAATACATCAAACTTCTGTCTCAGGAAGTCTCTGAAGGGGAAATAGCCAAAAGGTGAGAAGTATCCTTTATGTTTGCCTGGTTCTTACTTTCTCTTCCAGGCATCTGCTGGTAAACATTGGCAGAGACATGGCAGTGACCCAGATGGACCTCAGGTATAATCCAGTAAGGCCAGTGTTCTGTTCTGATCAGAACTGGGAAACAAGAGCCTCTTGCTAAGCAGCAGCCTTGTAACAAGAGTGTCTCCTCTGCTTCTCAGAAACAAGGAACAAGCAGTGTGCCTCGTCCTTGTATGTATGGAGAACCTTGGTCTCCTAAGCAAGGATTTGTAAAGATTTCAGGAATATTTCACAGAATCGCAGAATCACAGAAACACCAAGGTTGGAAAGGACCTACAGGATCACCCAGTCCAACCATCCACCCATCACCAACAGTTCTCACTAAGCTATGTCCCTCAACACAAAATCCAAACGTTCCTTGAACACCTCCAGGGTCGGTGACTCCACCACCTCCCTGGGCAGCCCATTCCATGCCTGACCACTCTTTCACAAAAGTAGTATTTCCTAATGTTCAGCCTGAATCTCCCCTGGCACAGCTTGAAGCCATTCCCTCTGGTCCTATCACCAGTTACACGAGAGAAGAGGCCAACCTCCAGCTAACTACAACCTCCCTTCAGGCAGTTACAGAGAGCAATGAGGTCTCCTCTGAACCTCCTCTTCCCCAGACTGAGAAGGGTGCACACCCACTAAGTTGTACATGGGACTGTAGGTTGATTCTGCTGTTTGTTTTTGTTGTAGTTTCCCCAAAAAAGCATCACTCAATGCTCCCTGTTTCCTTCCATGTTCGGAACCATCAGTGAGTACTGATCTACATTGGCTGCTCAAAAGTATCAGATTCTGTACATGCTGCTGTGTATCCCTTGTAAAATTACTTCCTAAATGAAATACAAACCCAGGTTTAGCATTGAAGTATCTTCCCAGGCAGCCACAATCTGAGTAATACTTATCAGATTCCTCTTGTCCTGATTTTATTTACTATATTTACATACCTTAGGAAGGTAAATACACCTACCTATGAGCTACTTTTTTGCCTTCACCTCAAACCATAACATTCAAGTTCTTGACACCAGCCCAGTGAAGATGGAATATCTCATTTTACAGAGTGGAATCTGAACGAGCAAGACCAAAATACTGCAATCTGAGGCCTTAAACAGGGATAAGACAGGGAATGTGCACCTGGGATGTGGCAACCCTAGATTCAGGTATAGACTGGAAGAAAAGAAGCTGGAGAACAGCCCTGCAGAAAGGGAATTAGGGGTTCTGGCTGATGGTGAAGGGCCTGGAGAGGAAGATGTATGAGGAACAGCTAAGGCCCCCTGGTTTGCTCAGCTTAGAGCAGAGATGTGGGGAGGCCTCATGGCAGCCTGCAGGGACCTCACAGATCAAGGTAATTTGGCTTTGCCTGCTACTGTCACCGGATGACCGCAGGCATCTACACTATTCTTAGCACTTCAGCACTTCTATTCAAGGTCAATGCAATGCATTTGCATTGCACGCATGGCTCTGAATGTAGTGGAAGAATATGCTTCAAAAGTGGATCAGATTAAGATGTTGAGAGCTAAATCAAACTGCAGTTATGCTTATAGCTAACCTGTCAAGCTAAGACTGTCCGTGTACTTTGAATATTTAAGCTCTAATAGGAGGCATTCAAGTATAATAGCAAAGACTAATTTGAAAAGATTTCTGCAGGTGTCTTCGAGTGGGAGTTGGACCAGGTGACCTCCAGAGGTTCCTTCCAACCTCAGTCACTCTGTGATTCTATGTGAGTAGTTCCAGAGCAGCTACGTTTAGACAAAACTTTAAAAAACCATTAAATCAAGCTATTAACAAAGGTATTGTTGGTAAGTACACTTTGATGGTAAATGTCTAGTTTGAAAAACAAAAATGGGGGACAAGTCTGCAGTGATGGCTTGTTTTGCTGAAGCCATCTCTAAAGAGATCAGGCTTCTTGCAGAGCCAACTTGTTAACAGCATAACAAATATCACCTGGTCTTGGGCAATGCTGTTAATCCAACAGCGTAGGGATGTGATGATCCATATCATCCCTTCCTGCAACAGTAACTCCATTTTCATTGCATTTCCACTTTCTTCCTTCTGGAGGTCTGGAAGCATTTCAGCAGCACTGATGTCCATGAGCAGAATCCTTCTGCAGAGCACAGAGTTTGGAGAGCAGCACATTTAACATAGCAGAACTACATGGCACAGTTTATAGGATATAAGCAGGCAGGCATCTACTGATAACATTTTTGCTCTGAGTCACTACGGCCAAACACATGCAAACAGTGTTTAACATTTGCATTCCCATAATATTTATTTCCACCGTCTGGGCCTTTTATTAGTAATGTAGATTATGAATACAGATAGATTCAGAACAATAGAGGTGTGAGACTGAATACTGATAATCTCTTGTTAATTTTTAACAGGAAAGGCAACGTAGCATTTCATTCCAATGAACTCAGAATCCATTTGTTTCCAGTGAGGCAGCTTAAAAGATCTAATAGAAATAGATGTTCCATTGCTCAGCATCTTGCAAAAGCTGGATTATGTACATGCTTGGTTATAGCTGAATGCAGTAGAATTCGCAGACAATGGCAGAAATTTGGCAGTTTAAAAGCAGTCATCTCCTATCATCCTTCGAGTTTTTGGATCTATATATTTTTAATGTGTTATTGCAAAGAGATGTGATGCGACAGATAAAGCTATTCTTTAGACATTGCTATTGATAAAAATTTCCTTCGAGTCCTAGCTGCCAGGTGCTTGGAGAGGATACCCCAGGTTTTTTTTTCTCCAGTGGTAGATACAGGCAAGTAAATGGAGAAAATAACATCATAGAATGGGTTGAAAAGTCAAAGATGATCTTGTTCCAACCCCCCTGCCTGGGTAGGGTCACCAACCACTAGACCAGCCTGCCCAGACAACATTGCCCAGACGCAACATGAATGTTGTTGGCTGGAATCAACACTATTACCTCTAACACTGAGACTTAGAACATCGTTTGATATTCCTTTCTGTTTAGAAGGTTACAGTGGTTTGAGAACTATCAACGAGAAAGAATACAGTTCCATTTTTATTTTTTTATATGGCAGCTTGTAGGATGGGAGAAGGCCAGAAAAGGGTCATTTCTATTATTGCTCAGCACATTTTTCAAGGTCCAAGATAGCAATAAACTTGCTTTTTGTAATGATATCCATATTGCACACACACACAAAAAAGGATTAGCTTGAAACTTAAGCTAAAGGCATCCCAGAAGGAATAGTTTCAGTAGTATGGGGACCTTCAAAACCTTAAGCTTAGCAGACACGCAAGGCACATGGAAGTATTAAAATACCTACCTACTGGGATCAGATGCAAGTAGTAAGGAGCTTTAAAGAAGGAAATGATAAATTTAAAGAGAACTTAAGGGCTTAGTCATGAAGTAGAAATTTTGGTAATGTTCCACTAGAAAACAATGCATCTGTGGAAAATTTGCCACACACCGTATGAATCAAGTAGTGCTGGAAAGGAATTGAGAGGTTTCAAGTCCTTCTGCCTCCCTACATCTCGTAGACAAATGCAGATTTCTAAATCTTTATCTTTCTTACCCAAGCACCTTATACCAACCTTGCTTGAGCAACAAGTGGCAACAAATCAATCTTTTATTACATTTTGAGTGTCGTAATGCAGTACAGCTGTAGGGAGAAGAGGGTGCTTTGTCCTCTGAGCCTTTGGGGCTGAGGGTGCTCAAGGCAGCTCCCAGGACAGGAGTTATGGTAACTGAGAAGCAAATGGAATGTCCTTGTGAGAAGGGGTCCTGCCCTCCTTCAGTTTTGCAGCAACTGTTACAGAGCTCTGGCAGTACAAAGGGTGGATGGAGTTTAAATGAAGCTTTTCCCCAAATATTCCTCACTTACAGTCTCTCAAGGCTAATTTGATAGTCTGTGAGGAGGAAGAGCAGCAAGGTAGGCTGTTCAACACTCAGGTAGACCTACAGTAAGGCTGCAGCCGTGCAGTGCCATATGTATTTAATTCAAGGCATGGTAAGCAACAGCGAGACACAGAGGATTTCCAATTATGTTGAAGCCTTAAAAGCCTGTAATGCTTTCAGCTGCAATGCTGAAGGAGCCGTCACAGGGGCAAAGTCACTTGAAGAGCAGCTCCTTTCTGTGTCAGTGACAGCTCAAGCAGGCCTATTTGCTCTGCCTGCCTCAAAGTTATCTCTGCAGTCAGCCAGGCGAGAAAATGGACAGCAGTTTGAAGCAATGTTGATTTTCTGGGTTGTTTTCTTTTCGTGGGGTTTCTGTTCTTTGCTTGTTTTGCTTTGCTTAAAGTGTAGAAGTTAGGCTCAGTGTTTGGACTGGGAGAAAAAGAGAGTGAAATGGTTTAGGGGGGAGCAAAGAGCTAACAAGCTGCCACTTGCTTAGCATGTCCTTATGCACCTCATGTAGGATATTGCAACACTGTGGGGTGGAAAACCTTGTAGCCCTTCTAACTAATTCATTTTATCAGCTGAGTTTGGATCTTTTTTAATCTAAATTTTCATAACACATTAACCTTTCCAAATACATACTTAAAAGCTGCCTTAACTTAGCGTTATATTTATAGGATAGAGAGAACAAGAGGAACAGTCTGTTTTGATTAACAACTGGTTTAATGTTTCTTGGACCAGAGGCATTTCTCTGTAGTAAACATTGGTGCATTTATAATTCATAAGCACAGGGACTGCCAAGTCCCACAACGAGGACAAAGGTAAGATTGATTATGTGCCTTGGCTGTCATTTCCATATGGCACCATGTTTTGTTTAGGCTGTTTTCTGATACATTGATTATTTGCTCTGTACATTTATACAGTCAGGAAATTATTTCTGTATTTCATTTTCACTCTTTGTATATGGTTTTTGTTCCCAGCTGTTGCCTCAGATGTACCTATTTGTTAGTTTTCTCTTTGGCTTGTTGAATTCTTGCTGAATTTTGGCTAAGGATGTGCCTCAGCTGGCCACTGCCCTGCAAACACATGCTAGCAGCCAGCAGAAAGCAGTACCTCCCCTGCAGTAAAGATACTGAATATAAGGAAAAAGTCTTTTACAGTGAGAGTGGTGAGGCAATGGAATGGATTGCCCAGAGATGTGGTGGATGCCCTAACCCTAGAGACACCCAAGGTCAGGCTGGATGGGGCTCTGAACACCTGATAGAGCTGTAGGTGTTCCTGTCCATTGCAGGGGAGTTGGACCAGATGGCCTTTAAAGGTCCCTTCCAACACTAAGGATTTTATGATTCTATGATTTTATACCCAGACAAGCCATGAAAGACTTTTTGAGTCTTCTTCACTGTTTGTTCCTTATTAAAAAATAAAAAAATAAAAATGCAGAAGTAACAAAAGAGAACAAGTTGCTTTGTTTTACCAAAACATTTCTGAACTCTAGGAGGTTTACAATTACATGTGGAGCTACTGCCAGCCACCAACTCGACCTCCTCCCCAGGACTTTGGATGCATGGGGTTAGCAGTGATGACAGAGGTCAGAGCAACTCCCACTGGGTGATTTCTCACCAGAAATCAGCCTGTTTCCAGCTCCAAGCACCAAGACCATTTCCAGCAGCAAGATTCAACTGTAGAAGATATGGATGACTCATCCCTGGAGGTGTTCAAGGCCAGGTTCAATGGGGCCCTGGGCAAGCTGGTCTAATGCCTGATACAGTGGCTGGCAACCCTGCCCATGGCAGGGAGGTGGAACTGCATGTCCTTTGAGGACCCTTCCAACCCTAGACTTTCTGTGATTCTATGATTCTGTAGGCTGGGAAGTCAAAGCTGTTTTTCCTTGTCATATGCTGGTATTACCAAAAAGAGGATCCTTCTCACTGTGCGCTTGGCATATATAAAATAAGCTATTTTAGCTTATTTATCTCTCATAGAAATAAATGCTCTGATCTGAGAAACTTGAACCATTATTTGAACCATCAAACAGCTTTTTTTTTTCTCAGGCTGCATGTGCACTTTTGGTCTTCAGTGCTTCAGTCTAAGTCTTTTTTTGAATCAAAATTGAAACCATGACTAAAAAATTGTATCTAGATATTGGTTTAAAGTCATGGTTCAGTGAAGAGTGATGTGATATGACAGGTAAATTTGCCTCTTCCTTGCCCTTTGCCCTGCCTCTCTGCAGCCAACCACAAGTTAATTCAACACACTGAGGTGTACTGATCTGCTGATTAAATCATTACATGCCCATGTCGAAACATCATCAGTCACAGCTGAAATTGGATCAGAAACAAACTGGAAAATACAAGGGTGCATATCTAAATTTTGCAGGCTGCTATGGGAACATATTCTCCTCTGCTTGGCAAACATAAGAAGTGAGATTCTGCCATGATATTATTATGCCTCTATCAGATGTAAGGACTATCTAGATGTAGAGTACTTAAAGGGCTCAGTTCTTCCCTTGCTTCTACCAAGTGAATTCTATGAATTTACATTTAGATGTAAACTAAATTGGATTTTAGCAGAGCTGGTTACAACTGATCAAGTCCCAGGTCAGCTATTTTCCTGACAGTCTGCACTGCTCACCAGGACCCACTTTGAAAGCTCCTGTGCTGATACTTGCAAGTTTAGAGACCACCAACATCATGCTCCAGGCTTTAAGATACAATTAAGATACAGGTTGAATCATAAATCATAGAATCATAGAATGACCCAGGTTGAAAAGGACCACAATGATCATCTCGTTTCAACCCCCTACTATGTGTCACCAACCAGCAGACCAGACTGCCCAGAGCCACATCCAGCCTGGCCTTGAATGCCTCCAGGAATGGGGCATCCACAACATTTCTGGGCAACCTGTTCCAGCAAGGAAGAGAGGAGTTCCAGATCACAATGATAAAATTAGTTATTGTCCAACCTTTTCTTTTAAACCCCTGTGCCTTTGGTTGCTCTCCTTGGGACTGGTTTATTTTATAATAAGGTATTGCTTATTTTCACTCAAGAGCTCCTCTTTTTTTTTCCTACCGTTAGCTACATATGGGTTAAGAAATCTCAAGAATTTGAGGCTTTATTTACATGTGAAAAATGACAGAACAGCACAAACCTAATTCTTCCTAATCTTAGCTCAGTACAAGTTAAAATTTGTTTGATGAATGTCCCTAGACTTTGCAAGCTACTGTCAAAGCTTATTTTAATCTGTTTGGCAAACACACAAAAAGTGAAAACTGGGCTAGTGCTGAAGAATATGAGCAGAACCCAAGGCTGGGGTGTCTCTCACTGTATTATTATTTGTCTGCCAAGTGGCAGACACAGAGGACACACAGGTGCCTGTAGCAGGCCTTTGGCAGAATTTGTCACCCAAATGCAGAGCAGCAGTGCTGGAAACAACTGTTCAGTCCCCACTGCTTCTGGTGGATTGTCTGCAATTTCGGAACTGAAAGGTTTATGTCCACCCACAAGCAGCAGCAGTGGTTTGGGCTGCTCTGATCACATGTAGAAGAGCACCCATGAGCACTGCAAGCAGTTGGGGCTGGAAACCTTCCTAGTGCCATTGGGACAGCCCTCCACACTGAACTCAACAGGGATGTCACTTGCTTTAAGACCTGGTGAACTAGTTCTATTGGTCCTCATTGGCCTGGATGCCAGGTTAGCACCCCCTTAATGGCACTTGCCCTCCACTTTCCATGCTTAGTGAGCACCATAGATGGATGGACTGCCCGTGACATCATTCCATAACACAATTCAGCTGAAAAAAAAAGCTGCTTTCACTTAAAAAAATACAACAGACTTTTCCTATTTAGGTCTGATATGCTCCACCTGGAAAGAACTTGGGAGAGAATGCACAAGCAAATAAACCATCTGTCCAACAATGGCAGAGAGGCAGCAGCAGCCAGAAGCCTGTGTCTATACTGGGAGAAAGGCAGAATCTTTTGGTGGATCTTTAGTGCATGATCAGGGCCACATCTACCTTAACAACAAGGAGCGTGTGAACGGTTTGGGACAAACCCTTGTTGTCTAATTTGAGATCTACACAGAGAGATGTCTATACCTGAATTGGCACCTCTATAAGCAAAGGAGAGAAAAAGGCACTTTTAAGACACAGATTGTCTTATTTTATATGCTGCCATCTGCCTCGTCCCAGTTTTCTTCCTGTCTCTAGCTTTCAATGTCCTTTTAAGCTCTGTCAGTCAGGGTAGCCAGAGCTTCAATTCTTCCCCGCTTATATAGGGGACCAATACTGATCACAGTAAGAACACGAAATGCATCCTGCAACATCATCCTCATACCTGCTGCCCTTCAGAAAGGTCTAAACAATTTCAGAAAGCTTCCAGTGCCATCCATGATGCCTCACCATCCATTGCCATTTTCAGTTTTTGCTCTTGTTGGGTTCTGTCCCTTCTTCAATTACCAGTGTTTTCTGAGAGCCTGCTGTGCTCTAAGTGCTTGCTGACAGCCCATTCTTAATCTTTTTGAGGGCGTCTTTTGTCACTCCCTTTGTGGATTATCCTTCTCCACCATATATTTATATTGCTTTTCTTGAGCAATGTCTTAGATGAAATTGCAGGAAAAGTTGTTTCCTTTGCATCTTAAACCCACCACACCTATTGAAGGTCATTTGTAAGTGAGAAGCAGGAGATGAATGGGGTTTGGTACTCTCTGAAGACCAAGTTACTGTCAGGCTGCTAGTAAAGTGGCCTGGAAATCACCAGTGTGTATGTGTAGCAAGGGTTTGCCCTGGTGTGCCCATGTTGGCTCACTCTTCCAAATGGTAAGTAATGTTAAGAGCCCAGCAGGGAATTGTCAAGAGCTCCAGATGGAGTTTGTTCTCCCAGTCACCCAGCACTCTTGTCCCAGTATAGAGTCTGCCCTCCAAACCCTCCTCAGCCCACTCTCCCCGTTGTCCAGTGCCATGCACCCACCTCTATGCCCCAGCTCCCATTCTGCCAGCAGATCAGTACAAGGTTTTTGTCTCTGTGTGAACTCTACCTCCTGCTGACCACTAAATGATCTTCAGAGCTATTTCAGCATTTTATCTTCTCCTGCTCTGAGTCCATGGATCACGCAGCAAAAAAGACTCTTGCAGCTGGAAATAGATGGGAAGAGCTGGGGTTTTCTCAGTGGCAATTATGCTGGATACCATAGATGTCCCATGACAACAGGTGGGAGATGTGACCTTGGAGTCTCAGGTACACAGGATGCATCCAGTACCACAGAGGCAAGGTTTGCCCTCGGGGCAGGGGATGAAATCTGGGAACTTCCTTGCTCTCCTGCCCTTGCCCTCTCTGGATGTTCACTCCCTCCCAAGCCACTTCTCCCCTGCTGTAGGCTCCCAGAGGCACTGGGTGATTTTGATCTGGCTGTTCCAGTTTTGTTGCATTCCTGTCAGAAGCACAACAATCACAGCAGATCCTCTGGTGTGATCTGTCGCATAAGAAAGCAAGCCATGGGTCAGAGCAACTGCTGCATCTGTAACAGAGAAGGAGAAAGCCATTCCGGGTCTGAGGGCTGCTATGCAGTTCTTCTACATATAACTTTGATTTGCTTTGGATTGTATCTTGGTGGCTACATTTAAGTAAAACTGCCTGAGACTGATGAGTGCTTTTCCTGTAGAAAACGAAAGTTTTCCATAGTTTTCCAACCCATTTCAAAGCAAACCTCTATCAGGTCCAGGAGGAACCAGACTGGTCTGGTTACGGAAATCTTGACTGTTCATCTCTCTGAAGAGCATTCCTGCCTGCCTTTTATCCCAGAAAAAAAAGTGCTTCCTTCACTTCTGGGGATGAGAAAACAATTCGAAACCAGCAGTGAAAAAAATGTCACTTTTCTCCTTTTTTCCTCCCTTCCCATAAATAAAGTAGGACAGACTTGTTAGCAATCATGAGGTTTCCCAGACAAAACCACCAGAACTCCAAGCATGTCCTCACTGCCCCATAGTTGCAAAACCTGCTTCTCTGATCAGATTAGGGCTGTGCTGGGATGGAGGAGAGCCTGGAAGGCTTCCAGGCAATTTTCTCTTCTCGGAGACAGGCTGCCGTGACGGTGCTGCTCATTTGTCAGAAAGGATCAGCTCTGCAGGTGTCATCCCACAGCAGCACAGACCTTCCACCAAAGGGATGAGGACAAAATGACCTATTTAATCAATCAAATTGAAGAAACTGCTTGTAGCTGCATTACCACGAGCCCTCCACCTCAAGAAAGGACACGATGTTTCAAAAATTAGCCCAGGAATATCCTGACTGCACCTGCACTGAGGGTGGTTGCTCTCCATGGCACAGCCTTCAGGCTCACCATGGTTCAGCCCACCTTGAGCCTTTCATCCTCTGCATGTGTGCCAGTGGAAATCAGTTTGTGATGGTGCACGCAGCAGGTGCATGATTGCACAAGATTTTGCCATGCTGTTAGACTGATAGATTGCAAGCGTGAATTCCAAGAGGTGATGCACAAAGAAAACGGTCTTGTGCCATTTTGCTACAAAACAATCAGAGAATCATGGAATATCCCAAGTTGGAAGAGATCCACAAGGATCATCAAGCGCAACTCCTGGCTCTACACAGACTAGCCCAAAATCAGACCCTATATCTGGGAGTGTTGTCCAAATTTTCCTTGAACTTCAGGACCTTGGGGCCATGACCACTGTCCTGGTGATCCTATTTGCCACGAACCACTGCCCATGCCTACCGCCATCCGGTGAAGAACCTTTTCCTAACACCCAACCTGACAATCCCATGACATCTCCGTGCTGTTCCCTTGGGTTCTATCACTGTCACCGGAGAGCAGAGATGCCTCTCTGCTCCTCCTGCCCTACCCAACATACGTACTTCTGTGGGCTCAGGAGTAACAGCTTTGCTCCTTCCTGTTCAATACTGGAGAAAAGACTACTACTGGCTTTTAAGGGAGGGCTTTTGGTTCTCTGTCCTAGTGAATCCATGATGATGCCATTTACGAGCTTCTGATTCTCCAGCCAGTAATCATAGCTGTCTCCATCAACCCACTGGTGCCTCAAAAGCTCTCCTGCTGCACAGCTCAGGGATCCTTGGGTATATGCCCACACAACTGCCTCCCCCCACCCTTGCAGAGATCTCCCGACTCACTCACTCACAAGTGGATTCATGTTTTCCTGCTATTTATACACACAGCAGTCATCCCGGCTGTGCACTAGGTTGCATGATGCACACTATCATGACCTGACATCTTTCCCCATATATGTGCATACTTGACTAGACCATGAGTCAAGGCAAGTAAAATCGCGTGGGATGCTCTTTTGAGTGCTAGGCGTGCATTCAAAACTGCCATCTGTTGGGACCTATGTAGTGATTCACAAGCTATTATGTGACGCTCTATCATATCTGAATGAACCAGACATTCAAATGAATTCAGTTGAATTTATCCATACAGTGCTGCAAACCTTTGGAAGAAAATAAAGCACAGAAAGAAAGTGATTAGTCCAAATCTTTGATGCTTACATGCCAGGTTTTTCTCTTGTGTTTGAAATTTGTTTTCCTGTATGGCTTGCATTCGCTGGATTCATGAGGATTTCGCTGTTTGCTGGATTTATCACAAAAAGTCCCAGCTAATGTCAGTAGAAGTTCCATTCGCAGATAAGGGAGGAAAGGTAAACAGATCTGCAGTGCATAGAAAGATAATATTCTATCTCTTTTTCAGCATTTGAGTTAAAAAATAATTCTATATTGGCTGCTACCTAAATTCCGGGTATTTCAAAGTACTCTGCTCAATACCCAGGCAGAAGACTTCTACCACTGATCTGATGCTCCTTTTGGTGGGATGTCAGCAGCTAAATGACAACCTGTTTTTCAGGAAAAGACATTGGAAAGAAAAACTACCACAATATAGGTGAGTTAGAGTCTTACCCAGCTACCAAGATCTGCCCAGCCTAGGTGAAGCAGGTTAGAACTATTCAGAACCAGTACCCCAAGCAGGGCTGAGGGGCTTGAGCTGAAAGCACAAGGTCAGTGCCATAGTCCAATGTCTCCTCAGTTGCCACAAGAGTCCTTTTATCAGCTTCCAAGACCAGGGACCAACCTGATCTATCAGACTTACCAAGAGCACTAAACACTAACCATCCAAGCCAAGCCACTGCAAAAAATCTGTAATCATCCAAAAGATGACTTCTCATTTGGCAGAGATTTATCAGCACTGACTGAAGAGTATCAGATCTCTAGGCTACAAAGCAGACACATCCCTCAGGATTTATGTGATAGAGCAGCATCAAAATAACCTCTTGCTCTTCCTACCAGCTGTCTGCAAGATCTATGAAGATGATCAGACATTTTTACATTTCCCTCTTTCGAAGAGGACAGCAGTTCCTCTCCAATGAATGTTTGTAGAGAAGATCAAATGTTTTTTATTGCCAGTATGGGCATGGGAGCATTTACCAAATTTCTCTTATACATTTCTAGTGTACAACTCTGAATGCAACAGGGAGTAATTCAGATGTTTTTCAAGTGCTGAAATGGAAATAGCAGTGGACTTGTTCAAGTAAAAGATGACTGTGCATTGCCAACCTCCCTTGCTGCTAACTTCTGGGGCAGTGTAATTTGTTAGAACTGGACTTTGTCAGAAGTGGTGGAGATGGATGTGATTTAAACAGCATCACCATAATGCTACTTCTGCCTTGGCTTTACAAAGTGTTTAGTCACAGACACCTTGGGCTCCGAAACCAGCTCCCCTGTAATAAGTAGTCAGATGTGGCTTTGTCCTCAAATCTCATTTCAGGAAGTAATCTGGGGTTTTCATACATACTCCCATTCACAGCAGGACATTCTTACTCTCCTTTGAAGAGCAGAAAATCAGAGGAAAGCAGAATTGGGGTGATAAGCATGTGCTGGAAGGAACGCTGCTGCAAAACTTGCAACAAAGGCTTTCCAAACCCATTGCAGTACCATAGCAATTATTTTCACAGCATCTATCAAATTATAATTCTCGTCACACCTCCTTCCACCCGCCTGAAGGTTTATTGCCAGTGTGGTTTGACTGGTTACAGAAAAGGGCCTCGATATAGCCAAAGTCACTCCCTCAGCTAAAGCAAATATTTACAGGAGGTTTGTTGCATTAGTTTCCTACATCTGTCCATCTCAGGATGTCCATCTCTGGTTCATTTGAGGCTGGATGGGACTCTGAGTAACTTGATATAGCTATAGGCGTCCCTGTGCATTGCAAACAGTTGGACTAGATGACATTTAAGGTCCCTTACAACTTAAATGATTCTATGATTCTATGATCTAAATAATTATTCTCTTTGAACAAGCATAGGAAATCAAAGGTTGGCAGCAAGGACAAGGAGAGATGGCACTGTGGGTGTAGAAAGAGGGAGAGCAACCAAGGCTGTGCAGGTGTAGAAAGAGGGAGGGCAACCAAGGCTGTGCAGGAGGCTGGATGTCCTTAAATGGCAACGCTGGAGGGACATCCACCAGTACTGCTTCCCAGGAGAACATCAGTGACCTTCTCCACAGCACCACATCTCCTTCAGCACTCTAATGGGACCAAGAAAAGTTGTCCACCTTGCCCCTAAGCGCCAATGGAGAGATGACAGTGCAAACTGCTGAAGAAAAGGAAGCAGAAGCTGTGGCAGTAGCAGGCAGGGGGAGAAGAGGAGCTGCTAGAGATGCTGGGGATTGCCCACAGTCTCACATCATCCCTGAGAATTTGTGGGCTGGCAATTTCCCTTCTTCTTTGGGGCTGCCTTGATGTAATTGTGCATCTAGATATTAATTTGCAGCTACGCCCTAAGGACACAGGAGAAGTCCAAGCAAACAGCAGTTGAAACCAGAAAGCAAAAGAGCAAACGGGAAGGGGGTAGAAGCAGCATGAGCAAAAGCAAAAAGAGAACAGGGGGTTGTGACACTTCTTGAGAAAGGCTCTCAATGAAAGGAGCTTTGAGGTTTCTACTGCTGAGAAGCACTTTGTGTGTAGCAATGATGTCAGGCCCAGGGTTATAAACCATATGCACCAGATCCTCAAGTAGTAGGAAATCAGGTTGAAAACCATAACAGATTTTCCTTTTTTGTTTGTTTGTTTGTTTGCTTTTTGTTTGCTCTTCGTTAGTTTGTTTGTTTAAGAAATGGTAGCTTGTTTCATTTTGCCTTCTGGTTGCTGAGCCTGTAGGACTAATTCAATTTGCAATGTAAAGCCTTGTTTTATAACGGCTTTTGAAATCATAGAATTTTAGATTGATTTGTGTTGGAAGGGACCCTTAAAGACCATGTAGTCCAACCCCCTGGCATGAGCAGAGACATATTACATTAGACCAGGTTGCTCAAAGTCTTTTTCACATAAAAGGTTTGATTTTTTTTCAGAATCAAACCCTGTTGGTAGCGGCGCAGTGACAAGCAGTGCAATGGCAAGGATCAACTGGCAAACAGGGAAAATTTGAATTAGTACTGATAAAGATTTCTGATAAAGAACGTGTAATTAACAGAGTGATGACATCAATCATTTAAATACTATTGATCACACTGCTATTTTAAGTGCTGAATTGATGCTGTAAGTATGGTCTTTCAAAGCTGCAGATATGGTATGTATCAAGAAAATCAACTGTATTAGAGCATTGACAGAACTCTATTATTCTGGAAATTGGGGTTTAACAGCATGCTGAGGAATGGATATACTGACATGATAAAATTCAGTCAGCCCTTGGGAAGAAGAAGGCTGGTCAATCCTAAAAGGTGGGAGGCACTGAGAGACCAGGGCAGGTACACATATTTATGGAGGGATGCTCTGGGAGGAGAAGTGAATGGGACTGAAAGTCACGCCTGGAAGTGTGCAATTCTGCCTGTACCTTCCTTAAAGATGGGCTGGCAGGGAAGGATGGAGTCGAGGGATGCGGTTTGCTTGCAAAATGAGTGAGATGAATGAGTGTGAATAGAAATTCGTGAGACAAAGATAAAACAGGGCCTAGCGCTAGAAGAAAGGCAGCCATCCATCTGAGCTGCTGCCCAGTGCAGATTTTTCAGTCTCGGTGGGAAAAAAACTTTTTCTGCTGTTTTCTTTGCTGGTTTTGTTTGTCTGTTTGCTTGTTTGTGAGAAAATAAGGAAACTTTTATAGAGTTTATTCTTCACTGATGTTTTTTGGTATCACACAGGAACATATGCAAAATCTAATCCAAGAATACTGTCGATCAAAGTTCTGCCCTGCTGCTGCACCAGATTGGATACAGCTCTTGCAGCAGGACTCAGCTTGGTTTTCCCTTTTTAGATAATGCTGTTTCAATAAAAAACAGAGAAAGAAAAAAGAAGAGAAATGTGCAATTATTCAAATGAAAGCTTCCCTTCTGGGCTCACATGCCAAGAGACCCCTAGGTGTCAGAATAGAGGAGTGGACTGTCTCTTTGCCTTCAGAGAAATGAAAGCAGTGCTGTCTCTCCTTGATAGCTCCTCACATGCCTCACTCTGACTTCAAGAGCTACCTGGGTACCTGTTTTACAGTGCCTCTACCCATCAGTGTAACAGCAATGGGAATTTTTGGGGTAGAAAAACAAGACTGTGAGAAGTGGCCTACATCATGTTTGATTCATTGGGGTGCATCTCTGAGCCACTGAGCTGTCTGAAAACTTTGCTGAGAGCAGCTGTGCATCTCAGACATCCCTGCAGCTTTCCCATTTTGCTGCAGCCAGCTTAAATCTGGTGTTGCTAGGATATGTCATCTTAGAGAACATAAACCCCACAAAGTCCTCCTGACAAGGATTAGAAGAGCCTGTCTACCAGCGGATTATGTATATGAATGAAGAATAAAATTAAGCATAAGTCGCTATCTTTCTGCTGAAAATGATGCAGTTCTGTGGGTGAAAGCATGAAATGATTATCTGTTGCTCACCCCTAAACAATAATGCTCTGCTCCAGCTCTTCTCCAAAGGTGCATTTCTGCAGAAAGCCAGTGTGGTTGTTCAGACACCACTACAGACTTCTCCATCATGTAATTAAATGTAGACAAACCCAAAATACGTGTAACAAGTCACCACTTGCGGTAGTCACCCTCACTTCCCGTTTATTCCACATCCTTTTGGAGATGAGTCATCTCGCCTTGGGATGGGTCAGAAATCGTGCCATCGGAGGGCACATTTCTCTCCACAAACCAAACAGAAGAGGCTTTGACCCACTTGCTCTTGTAGATGGATCTCCACCAGGAGTGATGTAGCATCATGAGCAGGGCACTTTGCCAACCCCATGTACTCACAGCATGTCAACATGCATCTATGACCCAACAAAACAGGACCTGTTTTATTTGTGTGTGTGTATACACGTTGTGTACATATATATATATATATGGTCAGGTTGGATATTATGAAATATTTCCTCTCAGAAAGAGTGGTAAGGCATCAGAGAACAGGCTGCCCAGGGAGGTGGCGTCCCTGGAGGTGCTCAAGAAGTGTGGAATGTGGTACTGAGGGGCACGGTCAGTAAACATGCTGGGGATGGGTAGGCAGTTGGACTAGGTGATCACAGTGATCTCTTCCAACATTAATGATCGTAACAATTCTACATACTGGCCTATATTGTTTTATCCATCAGATTCAGGAATCTCCAATTCTAAGCAGATTTCCTCTCTAAGCATTGAATGAGAGCTATCAGAGGAACCCACACCCAATGGGCCTTTTCTGTTTCCTAACTTCTCAAACAATAAAATGTTGGCTTCCAGCAAGCAGCCTTGGACTTTGGATCTGCATGTAGATTGATGTGACTCAAGCAACCAGCAGGAGTTGAAGCAGATGCTCATTAGAATGTGAAGGAATCAAGGAATCACGGAATCTGACTGATATTCACCTCTTGCTGTAATCTATGTGCCCTACTTGTTTGCTGCTACACTGATGGTCACATGCCTATGCGTAGGCACTCTCCCATAAGACCATGTGTTGGTTCCCTGTGAACATTCAGGGCATTTCAGAGTCTCTAAGATCCTAGATGGCATTTCTTTTTTTCTTTTTTTTTAGTCCGTGAACTAAAAAAAAAAAGAAATAAATTTAAAAAAAATACTAGACACAGAATTCTAGTTCTTGACTTCTGTTGTTTTTTTTTCTTGACCCAGCCATTTCTATAGAACAATCCTCCTACATTTGACAACTTCCCCACTCAGATTTTCCCAAGGACCATATATTCTCTAGGCCCTCAGAGAGAGACAGTTTTGGCAAAGACAATCTGAGGTGATTCTGTCTGTACTGAAGTAGGGTTCTCCAAGGCTTGCTGGACAGAGAGCTCTTCCATCAGATCCATGTCCTATATCACCTGGAGTTTTCATTCAGGACGGCACTGAAGGCAGTTGATGAACAACAGTTCTCTTTCAGATAGGTCGAGTCAGAGATAGGATGCCTTGCAACACTTCAGAGCCCTTGCTCTTGTTCAGGAAAATCATAGAATCATAGAATGGCTTGGGTTGGAAGGGATCTCACGGATCATCAAGTTCCAACCTCTCTGACAAAGGCAGAGCCACCAGCCTTCAGATCTGGCACTAGACCAGGTTGCTCAGGATCCCATCCAATCTGGCCTTGAGCACCTGCAGGGATGGAGCATCCACAGCATCTCTGGGCAGCCTGCTGCAGCACCTCACCATTCTCTCTGTAGAGATATTCCCCCTGACACTCATTCTAAACCTTCCCTTGAGCTTAAAACCACACCCCCTTGTCCTATCACTGTCTACCCAAGCAAAAAGTTGATTTGCCTCCTTTTTATAATCCCCTTATAAATTCTGGAAGACTGCAATGAGATCTCCTCGAAACCCTCTCTTCTTCAGGTCAAACAAGCCCAGCTCCCTCAGCCTGTCCTCATAGGAGAGGTGCTCCAGCCCTCTCGCCGTTTTTGTGGCCCTCCTCTGGACCCTCTCCAAAATGACAAACAGGCCACTATGCTACCGTACAAACTGGCTCGAGGGCTGCTCATTCCTGTCTGTCTAGCTCTGCTCAGCACAGTGAAGGACTATGCTAATTTTAGATTCATAAGTAGATGTCCTTGAGGTGTTTGAGGCAGATGCCTTAAGACAAAGGAAAAGGCTTGCAGATCAAAGCAGAGCTTTGATCACCCAGGACATTATTTTTACGAGGTGAACTAAAACAAACCACCAAGAATTTCACAGATTCAAGCATAATAAATAGGGCATGGAACTATAGGTGGCATGCATAGCTTGAGACTGAATTTCTGGATTTGGAGCTGGCTTTCTCAGCTTGAAAGCTGTTGAGCTGCACAATTTGTGGCTTTGCCTGAACAAGGTAACCCTACTGTTAATAGGAAGTGACCTACTGGCTAAAGAGAAAAGGGTGCATGTGTCCCATGGTATTGCTTCTAGTGCTGTTACTGGGTATAGATATCTCTTCATTAGACAGATGCAAACGTATGAATTGACACACTCTCTTCTGACTTATTTATGCAAGAACATAGTTGCTGGGTCAGCTTCATCCTTTGGTGAGTGCTCTTCCTTAAGAACATTGCCCATCTTTCTTGGGGTGCAATGAGCCCAAAGAGTTTTAACAGGAAAGATCACAATATCAGCAGGGAAATAGGTACAGACACTGATGGGCAGAAAAACTACTATTTTTGTTCAGAGCCATGATAGCAAATGTTTCTCAGCTGCAGTGGGATGCAGGATTCCCATAATGCTCCATCAGTGTACACCAAGATCACCGTGAGACAAAACCTGTCAGCTGAAAGAGACTTCAGTGTTTTGCTCTGACCCTTCAGGGGGTTCTGGAAGTACTCATCACCCAGCACTCATAGCTTCGAATATCTATATTTTAAAATCACCTTGACAGATGTGAAGACCGGAGGCCAAGATTTCTGCCATGTCTCAGCAAGAAAAGCTCAATCAAAGCCATCGCAATAGCTGCTGGGATGGTTGTGTTGGTGATGCAGTTGCTGCTGGAGGTGGTGGGGCTGTGCACGGCTGATGTGACGTGGCTTTTTCCCTTGAAGGTAATGAGGGATGTTGAAAAGGCTGTCAGACAGCCAGGAGCTGCAAACATGAGTTGAAAAGGGTAGAAACCACTGACCCAGTTTTTTGTATGTCCAGATAACCACTCATAGGAAAAATTCACATTGAGAACAAGCTTTTTTTTTTCTTTTTTTTTTTTTTTTTTTTCCCAAGCTTGCATTGCTCTGGTAAACAATAAAACTGAGCGGAGCTGGATTTCTTTTCCTGACACTCTCAAAAACAATCACTGTTTTTCCTCTTCCTGCTCTGCTAAATCACATCATGAGTCTTATCAGACCGCTTGATTGGACAAGTCACATGTCAGCAGCAAGGCAACGTCATACTGGAAGTAGCAGAGCCTTTGTAGACATACCTGTGTGTGCAGCAATGCCAACAAGCTACAGACTCTGCTAAAATATCCATGGTAGCTGCTTCTTGTCCCTGCAGCCCTGAGTGTACTTCCTAAGCCAGGAAAATCATGTAAGTATTCTGCAGATCACAGAACTGTCTTTCAGAGCAGAAGGAATCTGTGCTGCAGAGCTCCCCTCTCACCCACAAACACGGAGAAAAATAAGATGTTTTCAGTTGTTCCTATGGAGCCAATATATGTGTTTCAGGGGTCATTAATTTGAAATCCAAACTTTTGGAAAAAAGATTAAGAGCATCACTGTACCTTATCCCGAATCTCCTGCCAAGCTTTGTTTAGAAATAGCATTTTACTGATTTCCCAGGCACCATGGAAGCTGATTACGCAGAGCTAAGAGCCTGACTGCATACTAAGTGCCATCCTATACTTGCATAAGCACACTGAAAAAGCCTGGCTTCTCTTTATTTTAGGATCTGCTGAAGCAGTGGCAAGCAGTTTAATTCCTGCAGCTCAGCATGCAGTACCACATAGGAAGTGAGCTGTGTTCTGGGCAGCCACCTTTGGTGTGGCTGAGGTCCCACATCAGCATCTAGTGGCCTTGGGCCACCCACATCCTGCCAGAGAAATTCACCCAGCTCTTCTCCTCCTTTAACCCTTTTCAATGAGAAACTACCAGCCTCATGCAAATGACATTTTTTGCCAATTACTAAGGAAAAGTCAACTGGGAATGAAGCTGACAGAAAGGCAAGAGATGGCTGGGCACCGTGGCTGGGTGGGGAGCTATGGTTGAAGTGTTGCTTCTGGGGAATAAGGGACAGAAGCAGGGAGGTGTGGGAGCTATGGCAAGCTGTGGTGCCATTTCAGCATGGGTGAGGCTGAAAGAGACCACCAGAGATTATTTGTCCAGAGCAGGGTGCCCAAGACTACATCCAGGTGGCTCTGGAAGATCCCAGAGAAGGAGAACACACAACCTCTATGCTCCGATGTTCAGAGGAAACCCCCCGTGCTGCAGTTTGTGCCCATGGCCTCTGATCCTGGCACCAGGCACCACTGACAGAGCCTGGCTCCAGCCTCAGGTACCATCCCTTCATGATCTCTGGACATTGATGAGATTCTCCTGCACCTCCTCTTCTTGAGCAGCAGTCCCAGGTCCTTCAGCCTCATGACATGGGAGAGGTACTCCAGGCCTGTGTCATCTTGGTGGCCCTCTGCTGGACTCTCTCCAGGTCTCTCTTGCATTGGGAAATCCACAAATGGACCTGGCACTTCAAGTGCTGCCTCACCAGAGCACAGGGAAAAGATCACCTCCCTTGACCTGCTGGCAACACTTTGCTCTATGCAGTCAAAGATGCCATTAGCCTACACTCTGCAGGGCATACTGCTGGCTTACATTTGATGTGTATCAGGACATCCAGGATATGTACCAAGACGGTTGCTTTTCAGCTGGGTGCCCACAGCATACACTGAAGACTGGGGGCTGTTCCTCCTCAGGTGCAAGACTTTGCATTCTTTCTTCATTCCTGTCAGCCCGCCTCTCCAGCCTGTCAAGGTCCCTCTGGACAGCAGCACAGCCCTCTGGTGGCTCAGCCACTTCTCCTGATTTTGTGTCATCTGAAAATTTGATGAGGCTACACTGCCCCATCATCTAGATCGTTAATGAAGCTGTGAAACAGGACTGGACCCAATAGGGACCCTTCCTCCTCCTCTCACAGAACTGTTCTGAGCTTGCCGCTGCTTGCCACAGGGTGCCTCTCACAGGGGAGGGACAGGGCAGGGCAGAACTGAGCTACCCTGGACCTTTCCAGCTTGCCATAAGAAATGCATAAGGTCTTGCAGGGAGGGCAAATGTGTGCAGGTGTTCACTTCTTGTGAGCGAATCATGCCTGATATCAAGTACTGTGGGGGATTCTGTCCCGTCTGTGTCTCTCAAGTGTTCATTTTACTTACCTTTCCATATCCAAGTAAATTGCAAAGAGTTTCAGGGCATTATTTCATAGAATCACAGAATGGTTTGAGCTGGAAGGGAGCATAAGATCACCTAGTTCCAACCCCATGCTACAGGCAGGAACACCTCCCTCCAGACCAGGTTGCTCAAAGCCCCGTCCATCCTGGCCTTGAACGCTTCCAGCCTGGGAAGATACATCCAGAACCTCACTGGGCAACCCAGTGTACTTTCAAAAACTTGAAAGTACAATTGGAAAAGCTGTATCTCATGTTCCATCAGACAGAGAACTGCTTTATTTGTTTGTTTACTGGTTCCAGATCTATTGGGCTAGAAAACATTTTAGAAATTGTTTTAATATAACATTATGGAGATAATCATAGAGTCATAGAATCATAGAATCATAGAATGGCCTGGATTGAAAAGGACCACAATGCTCATCCAGTTTCAACCCCCTGCTATGTGCAGGGTTGCCAACCAGCAGACCAGGCTGCCCAGAGCCACATCCAGCCTGGCCTTGAATGCCTCCAGGGATGGGGCATCCACAGCCTCCTTGGGCAACCTGTTCCAGTGCGTCACCACCCTCTGGGTGAAGAATTTCCTCCTAATATCTAACCTAAACCTTCCCCGTCTCAGTTTAAAACCTTTCTCCCTTGTCCTATCACTATGCACACTTGTAAACAGCTGTTCCCCCTCCTGTTTTTCCCCTGTCACTTTTAGTAGAAAACACAGAGAAAAATAAGCTGTTTTCATCCACATCTTCACTGTTTTCTCAACTGAAATTGAACTTCATGCCCGTGGACAAAACAAAACATTTTCTTCCTATCAAAAGATATCATATTAGCTCCAGGCCAACCTTACAATCAATATCAACTATTTTGCAGTCATGACAGCTTGAGCTACATGATTAACTATGGCCAATGCTGTAATAGCAGCAGCTACCTTCCTGTTAGCAACAAATGTAAAAGGAGGAACAGCACTTCATCTTACCAGGCAATGTCCCCATCAGGCTGCCTCATCCATGGCTTCCTTTTCATGTTTCATCCCATACTGCCATAGTACGACAGAAGGAACTTTTGTAGTTGCTTTTGTACGGCTGGCTTTTATTGGGGCAAATCCCAGCCTGTGATATGGCTCCAACAGCAGATATAAATGCAAGATATATTCATATGTTTACAAAGGATACAGCCCAGTGTCAAGGAAGCTCAGTGGATGCAGTGAGCTTTCTTCTTTTACAGGCAACACAGGAATGAAGTCTGGAGTGGTCTTTTGGTGGATGGATGCTCTTCTGGGATGTCTACAGCTGTCCAACCAACCTCAGAAGTGTCAGGGTGTGCTCTGCTGGCCACAAATGCCACTACAGGAATTGCAACTGGCTGGATGTGCAGGCTCTAGCCAGATGTATGCCACCAGCCTTATGTGTTCTGCTCTTGGAGAGGGGGCTTGACCTGACAGACCCCCAGAGTGAAGATGTGAGGCCCTTGACAGCTGTGAATGGTACAATCGCTGGGAGAAGGAGGAATAGGTTCGTTCTGTGAGCAAACCAGATGCTTGGATGGGATGGGTAAACTATAGGATACACTCCAGAGAAAATACATATAACTTGGATGTCTGCCCCCAGAAAATCAGCAGGGATTTTTTTGGCTCATCAGCAACAGAGGGTTACACACAAGGCTTGCTGACAAAGTGGTGTGCTGCCTTGCTGGGATTGTAAGCACAGGCTTATTCACACAGAAGCTCCTCAGATCACTTCAGTGCATGAAATTCCAATATTCCTCATGATTGTAGCAATGTAGAATCACAGAACCATAGAATCATAGAATCACAGAACCATAGAACCATAGAATCATAGAATCATAGAATCATAGAATCATAGAATCATAGAATCATAGAATCA